>NC_137047.1:12088851-12211351 GCF_032717465.1 Coenobita brevimanus
CTTATCTCCCCTCCCCTCCTGTCCTTCCTCCTTCCCCCACTATTACTATTTTCTGCCCTCAGGTTTCCCTCACCATCTGTCCCAAACCATATTTCATTTCATTATTCGCTCTTCCTCCCCTCCTTTTTTCTTTTCTCCCTGTTTTCTCCTCTCACTTCCTCCTCTGTCTTTCCTTCTTTCCCTCTCCATCTCCCCCTGTCCTCCATTTCCCTTCCTCCCTCTCTCATCTTCTCTCTTCATTTCCCCCCTACCCTCTCTCAACTCATCCCGTTCCTCCCCATTGCTCTCTCCACTTCCTTCACCCCTCCTCTCCTTCCTCTTCCTCCTCTCTTTCCCCCCTCTCCACACCTCTCCCCCCCCCTTCCCCACATCTCCTCCTTCCCCCCTCTCTCCAGTCCACTCCCTTGATATCTTGCCATGGGAACGAAATGCTGGAAATCTTCGGTCAAATTCAATAAACCCCACAAAACTTAATAACGTGTCGATTTTAATATATTCTCTCTCTCTCTCTCTCTCTCTCTCTCTCTCTCTCTCTCTCTCTCTCTCATTTCTCCCTGTTTCTCTAAATTTTCTCTTCTTTACCAAATTTCTTCTTTACGGTTTTCTATTTACAAACATACATATAGACAGACATACATATACATACATATATAAATACATATACATACATACAAATATAAATACATACATAAATATGCACCATATATACATACACATAGAGGCAGATATACATGTGTGAATAGGTAGATATAGATAGACAGATTGATTATACCACCTTCATCCACCTTTACCAAACCAGTCCCCATTTGCTCTCATTATTTTTTACAGATTCGTTTAGCATCTCATTTTCAGTCATTTCCCTCTCTCCCCATCTGCCGTCATTTCCTGTTACAATCCCTCTCTCCATTCCTCTTTATCCATTATTCTGCTTCCCTCTCCTCCTCTGTTTTCTGTTTTCTTTGCACTGTATTTCGCTTTCCATGTTTTCATTGTAAGTTTCATTTTGTTTCATCTCCCACTGTTTTATTTTCTCGTTTTTAATACTCTTACTTTTTCTCCCACTCCCCATTTTCTACATTTATTTTTCTCTCGTTCTCTTCCATATTTTATTTCCTCTGGTTATTTCTCCCCGTCTAATTCCCTGTCATGTAGTACCCTCTTTTCTCTCTCTCTCTCTCTCTCTCTCCCTCTCTTTCTACACACACACACACACCTCCATACCTCCATACCTACCTTAACTCTCTCTCTCTCTCTCTCTCTCTCTCTCTCTCTCTCTCTCTCTCTCTCTCTCTCTCTCTCTCTCTCTCTTTCCTGTAAGCAAGGCAATTTACGTTCAGGTTGAAATTACGAAAAACGCTCCCTCCCCTCCCTCCCCCACCCTTCTCCTACTTCTCCCTCCCCTTCCTCCCCCACCTTCTCCCTCCTTCTGTGATCCTCATCCACTGTCTCGCTTCCCTTCCCCTTCCCCTCCGCCTTTCTCCTTACCATCACCCCCTTTCCCTTTTTCCCTCCTCCTCTCCTCTTCTTTCCCCTTCCTTCTTAAAACCCTTTCTCTCTTTTCTCTTTTACTTCTCCTCTCTTTTCTCACCACCTCTTTATTCCTCCCTCACTCTTCTCATCTGCTTCTGTTCTCTCCCCTCTTTTTCCCTTCCCTTCTCCTATTCCCTCCACCCTTTCCTCCTTTCATTCATCCCTCTTATCCCCATTCCTCCTTTTCCTCTTTTTTTCCTCTCTCCCCTCATTCCCCTTCCCTCTTTAACCAGTCCTTCTCTTTTTCCCCCTCTCATCCATCCCTCCTCATCCCTCCCTTCCCTTCCTCCCCGCTTCCCATTTTCTATTTCAGGGGGAGACTATAAAAAAAGCCGTATGCATGTTTATATTCCAAGTAGAAATTATCAAACCCTCCTGAATATTCAAACCAGCCAGCCAAGCACCACGGCTCCCTTGCACCATTTACAGCCTTTAGCAATGTTATTTAGCTTTTTGCAATATTCTATAAGCCTGCAGAATCTAATTAACCTGTTGTGATTTTTTGTGACTTTGCAGTATTATCTTTTTGCAGTATCAACACCTTGGAAATATTCTCTAATCTCTCGTTATATTTGCTATCCTTTTTGCAATATTCTGTAATCCTTTGCAGTATTTATTAACCCTCTGCAATATTCAGTAACTCTCCGGTAAGAACTAGTTTCGGTCTGGCTGTAAAAAGAATGGACTCATATTTTACACTGAATACGAATATAAGATTGATGCTGCTTTTTTTTTATTCCCTAGCGTGTAAAAAGATGGAGATGGAAGAGAATGGAAATGAGGTGAACTAAACGCTCTCTCTCTCTCTCTCTCTCTCTCTCTCTCTCTCTCTCTCTCTCTCTCTCTCTCTCTCTCTCTCTCTCTCTCGGGAGAAACACCAGAGCTAGAAGTAACTAAATACACACACACACACACACACACACACACACACACACACACACACACACACACACACACACACAGTGGAATAACGTTGAGAGAGAGAGAGAGAGAGAGAGCAGAAGGGAGTGAGGAAGTGAGACGCTATGAAGAGCATATGAAATGGATAGGAGGAACTGAGATACGTGGAGAGAGAGAGAGAGAGAGAGAGAGAGAGAGGACAAATAAGAAAAATATCAAGATGCGAAGAAATTACAGGAAAATACGGGAAAACTGAAGTACGAGTAAATTAAGTAAATGGAGAGAGTCGGGGAGTGGAAGTGAGAGTAAAATAGA
Source organism: Coenobita brevimanus (assembly GCF_032717465.1). Classification (NCBI taxonomy): domain Eukaryota; kingdom Metazoa; phylum Arthropoda; class Malacostraca; order Decapoda; family Coenobitidae; genus Coenobita; species Coenobita brevimanus. The sequence goes on from NC_137047.1 coordinate 12,091,597, forward strand.
AGTGGAGGAGGGAAGGGAATGAGAGGGACTATTGAAGCGAGAGGGAGTGAGTCAAAGGAAGAGCGCGCGATGGGAGGGGGGGTGGGGGAGATGGAGGAGAGATAGATGGGGAGGGAGAGGGAGGGAGTGGAAGAGGAAGGGGGGATGGTGGGGAAGGCCTATAAATCCAACACCAAATCCTGGCGTTCGCTTAATCCGGCTTGTGACTGGATTCCCGGGCAGGATGAATACATGGATGCGCTTTTCACACACCTACCTACCTACCTACCAACCTACTTACCTGCCTTCCTACCTACCAACTACCTACCTGCCTTTGCATATGCTCGCGTTTTCAGTCTCCTTTTAGAAATACACTTTTGGGAATTCTTGTTTTCGATTTTTTTTAGGGACGCATCTCTGTTTAAAGAATTCATCTGTAGAAATCGTTACCGTAATGAATTTAAATAAGCGCCTTTACTTTAGAAATAAATCACTTAGTGGCTATCTCCAATATGAAACATTTTTTAGAAATACACCCTTCTTTAAGAAATGCATATTATTTTTTAGAAGTATGCCGCATTATATAAAATACCCCCGTAATAATTTGCATTTTAGAAATACAACTGTTTAAAGAACACAATTCAGAGGTAAGTTTCAGAAGTATACCTATCAGAAACTGCTTTTGGAATAAAATCGCTCTAGAAATGCCCGTGTTTTGTAACAGGACATACCATACGTCTCTAGGTAGAGCGAGGGTGGGTATTCGACACATGAGTGGGAGTGAGGTGTAGAATGTGCATTTGTTTGGAAATAAAATAGTTTTATGAAGCTACATATTGCAATAAAAAACATATGGGAAAAAAACTAAACAAAAAAACTACTAAAAAAAGCTTTACTATGCTATATTTCATTTTTTTTTTTATACTTCAGACGATTTTATCCAGCGGCGAAACACTAAGCGATCGCAGGGATGAAAACTCAACTCCTTCACAGTTATGGTAGTTTAGTTATTACGGCAGAGTTTAATTAAATGACTGAGATTAGTTATTATACTATGACTAACTCTTGACGATTTTGTTCGACATTTCAAGCACTGAGTTAAGCACTGATACCAAAATACACACGCCAATACACATCAATATAATGTACACATAAAAGATACCACAACACTAACACATATATACATACATATGTGAATACATACATACAAGCTTGAATAGATGCACAGACAACCCACAACATACACACCAATTCATACACACATACCTACACAAACCATTAACACACTCAAATATACACTAACAATTTCTGACGCATACACACACATACGCACATGGATACTGTATATTTCCCGTACACATATTTTAGCCTGATTGCTGCTAAAACTGTGTGTGTGTGTGTGTGTGTGTGTGTGTGTGTGTGTGTGTGTGTGTGTGTGTGTGTGTGTGTGTCTGTTATCACATAGGCCCAACACTGACACGCATACGCGTGCACTCAATTTTCGCACACGCGTGCGCAACAGGCAGAGAGAGAGAGAGAGAGAGAGAGAGAGAGAGAATAACACACAGGCACCAGGAGAAATCGCCACCAAAACAGGAAGCCCATTAAGGTTATTTACCAACAGTAACATACCAGAATAACAACGAGAGAGAGAGGGGGGGTGAATAATATACAGGCACCAGGAGAAATCGCCACCAAAACAGAAGGTTTACTATGGTTATTTAAACCAACAGTAATATACAGAGTAACAGAGAGAGAGAGAGAGAGAGAATAAAGTCACTAAATAGCAAAAGCATTTAATTGTATCAACATATCAATTAATTCTGAACTCCGACAGGCACTAAATATTTTACAAGCGTACGAAATGAATTGACACAGATGGCTGGGGAGAGGGTGGGTTTTCGGGCGAAGCCTTTTGACCCTTACGATACTGTGCGTAAAGGGTGGTTTTCGCTGAAGCTGTGTGGTGGTGGTGGGATACGTCTCTTGGTGTGTGTTGGGATGCGTTGGTACCGATCTCTCTCTCTCTCTCTCGTCTTTTTTCCTTTCCCACTGTCTTCCTTCCTCCGTTTCGTCCTCCCTTCATTCCCTTTTCTGTTCTCCTTCATACCTTTTCCCATCTTGTTCCCTCACATTTTCTTTCTTCTCTGCCCCTCTTTCCCTTTCTTCCTCTTTCTCATACTCTTTCATACGCTCACCTTTTCTCTTCTAGCTTCATTTTTTCCATCTCTTCTCTCCTTGTCTCACACCTTTCTTTTATTTTCTCTTCCTCTGTATTCCTTCTTCCTTCCGTCTTTATATTTTTTCTCTTTTGTTTCTCAGTTTTCTTCTCTCCCCCTTACCTTTTTCCCTCATTTCCTCCTGCCTTCATATTCCCTCCTTCCATTTTACATAACTTTCCTCCTTCCTCCTTTATCGCTTCCTCTGCCCTCCTTTTCATCCTCTCCCCCTCCCTCTATTCCCCTTTGCTCAGTCCCTCCCTACCTTCTCCCAAACTTTCCTCCTCCCTGTCTCTCCACCTCACTCGCCTCTTCCCTCTCACTCTCCAGGCAATCTCTCTTCCCTTCAGGCTCCCTTCTCCCTTCGCTTTCCCTAACTTTCTCTCTCTTTTCTCCTCTTCCCTCGCTTCCCTTCCCTTCCCTTCCCACCTCTTCCGTTTTCCTCTCCTTCTCTTCTCCCACTTTTCTCCCCTTTTCCTTTCCCTTTCCTTCCCCCTCTTTCCATTCTGTCCTTTCCCTTCCCTTCTATTCTTCTCCTTTTCTTTCATTTTTCTTACTCAGTTTTCCCTTCTTTCCTTTCTCCCTATTTCCTTTTTCATTCTCTCTTCTTTCCTCCCATTCTTTCACCTCCCTTCCATTCCTATCTCCTTTTTTCCCTTACTTTCTCCATCTCTCTCCATTCTTCTTCCCTGACTATCCTCCATTCCGTTAATATTGCTTTCTGTTCCTTCCCTTCCCGATAATTCACTTTCCTTTCCTTTCTCTACTTCCCTTACAAACACTTTTCTTTCATTCTGTCCCTTCTCTCTCCCGTCTTGCACTATTTTCGCCTCTCCTTTCCTCCTCCCTGTGCTCCCTTCCTCATGTCTTCCTCCTTTCTCCCTCCTCCCTTCCTGCTGCCGTCCTTCTGGTTCCCTTTACTCACCTCCTTTCCTGATCTTTGTCTCTCCCTTCCTTATCTCCTTTCCTCCCTTCCTTGCAAATCATCGTCTCTCCTTTCCTTCCCTTCTTAATCTACCACCTTTATCCCCTTCCTTCTTCACTCGCTTCTTTCCTTCACTCCCTCTCCTCCCTTCTCTCCACATCTCTCTCCCTTTCTCCCCCCTTTCCCTCAAGCTCTCTACCTTCAGTCTCCCTCCTCTCCTTCACTCTTTAATCTCCTTCATTCTTTCTCCATTCCTATTTTTCTCTCCCTCTCTCTCTCTCTCTCTCTCTCTCTCTCTCTCTCTCTCTCTCTCTCTCTCTCCTTATTATCCTCTCTACTGCTCTCTTACGTCCCTCCTCTCTTTCCTTAGTTCTCTCTCCTTATCTCTTCCTCTTTTATATCTCTTTTATCTTCATTCCCTGTCTCTCGTCTTTGTTTTTACTCCACTCTTTCGTCCTTGCCATTTCTCTTTACATCAGTTTCCCCTCTTCAAACTCTCCTTCTTTCACTCTTCCTCCCTCGGTCTGTCCTCCGTTTATTTCTCTCTCTCTCTCTCTCTCTCTCTCTCTCTCTCTCTCTCCACCCAAACAGCAGTATTTCTTTTCGGCAGTCGTGTTCTTCAGTCACACACACACACACACACACACACACACACACACACACACACACACACACACACACACACACACACACGAATAAACAAATACACATAACCACACTCGATCACACTAATGTACACACGCAAACATAAACATACTGTACTCTGGCATATAAACACACAAACAGTCGAGCAAGTCAGGATAAACACACACACACACACACACACACACACACACACACACACACACACACACACACAGTTTCATCAAAGTGATGAAACTGCGGTTATTACGTGACAGAGGGCCCGGTGGGGGGGGGGGGAGGAAAAAGGATGGGGTGAAAATACGAGGAAAAGGTCTGAGAGAGAAAGGGGGAGGGGTGATGAGGAGAGAGGAAAGAGAAGAGAGGAGAGGAGGGGAAAATATGAGTGGAGATGAGAGGGAGAAAGAAAATGGGGAGATGAGAGGGGGAGAGTAGAGCATGGGGGAGGAAGAGACCGGAGATGGGGAGATGGAAGAGAAAATGACGTATTGGTGGAAGTGGAAGGGACTAATGTAGTGTGTGGGAGGAAGGGAGAGGATGAGGGAGAGACAGCTAATGTGGGGAGACAACAGAATGGTGAAGGGGATGCGAGGGAGGATGGGTATTAGGAAATATTTAAACAGAAAAAGAGAGGGGGATGAGAAAGAGCGTGGCAAGGGCAGGAGGAAGGGGGAGGGGCAGAGTCAGTGGGAGGGGGCGGGGAGACACGGGTTTAAAGAATGTGACGGGAGTGTGACGTGATATAGGGAAAACATGTAGACAAAGCACCCCTCTCTCTCTCTCTCTCTCTCTCTCTCCACAAAATCCCCCCTCCCCCGTCCATTCTGAGCCTCTTACAGTTTCCATGACAAAGCGTGGACCAGCTTGAGGGGGTTGGGGCGGATTCAGACCCTCTAACCCTTCTCTTACTCCACTCCACTTCTCCCCCCTCCCTTCTCCTCTCCCTCTAGTTCACTCTCCACCCCTCCCTGCTATCTTCCCCTTCCCTCCCTTCCTCCCCTTTCCCCTACAGTGCCACAGTGGGTAGAGAAAGTGAATGCGTACGCCCGCCCTGGCCCCTTCCCCCCAGAAAAAAAGGGAAAAAATCTAAAAGCCTATTACAACTGCAGTCATGACCTTGCAGACCAGCACGTGATAAAGATATTACTACTACCATTTTCACACGGATTTTTAAAGTTGCAAGAAATATCGTGATCTTGGCATGAATAACGTAATATTTATCTTTATCTCCTCGCATTGATTCACTCCAGCGTCGGATTGCTGCATTTGTTTCTCTTCTGTTTGAATATTAACTTTATACTATTTTAATGGGGAAACTATTAGGCTGCATTACTCTTCCATCATTTTACACGTCAGATTACTACAATATCCCTATACTATTTCAGTCTTATAGGTCAAAGTATTACTATGACTATCGGTGCCTTACTGCTTCTATTTCAGTGGTCAAACTATTATAATGTCACCTTACAGAAATCACTATCGCTACTTGGTGTGTACTGCCTTATGAATCTGTTTGTCCTCTGTCATTATTATACTATGTCAGTATTGTGTTATATCACCCTTTATTTGCCAATTTATCTTCACCTGTCATTTTCAGCTCGTTCCTGCTTAGCCTTCACTGACCTCATTCCACACAGAGTAGGGGGCTTGAGTACGGGACAGTAAATAGTCTACATATTAAAAGAGAACAGGATGAAAGCTAATATTACCAGAAGCTAAACTACATTGGGTAATATTTCTTTAGCTGCGTAATGATTTTCTACGGTCAAGGAAAGCATCTTGCATCAGCCAGAATTTAATACCAATGTTAATATTATGGTCCCTCCCTCACACCAGATCCTTCCAGTCTTCTTCCTCTTAGCCGTAGTGTTGCATCTCTTTCTTCTGTCGCTACTTTAAATGGTCACCGCTCTTCTGAACTCCCCGTGAAAGGAGTCCTTCAAGTACACAACTGGTCAACTATGGAATTACTTCTCCTTGCCTGTGGTCCCATATCATTTAAGTGCAACCTGTCTGGGCATCTCGAAATGAACCAATATTGATTCTGACTTTCCTTTGTTCACCTATCGATGGACGGGACAAATAACTACAGCTTTTAATCATCTCCCCAGGTAATATTTCAGGTCAGTACAACAGCATGGTATTAGCAGGAATCATCATCATCATCCGGACCTCCTTTCCAACCCTAGGGCAGGGTGAGGAGTATCAATGTCCAGAACCCAAATTTGCCCAATCCAATGGGCCACGTTTCCATTCACTCATCATTCAAGCCCCCGGAATCCTGGCTTTATCGGATACGCCAAAAACATTCACCACGTTTTGTAGCTTCACATAAACGTATCCGATAGAGTCCCATCAGATTATTTATCTTCAACTATCGCAGTGAAAGTGTTAAATTATTCATATAACCTGAACTACTAATGATATTCTGTAACAGTACTTATGAGATTATGTGACAACACATTACATGTAATTAAGTTATATCACCTTTACGTCAGCTGTAATACTCTTCCTGGGCACCTTTTTACATCCTTCCCACACTTACACACTTCAATACAGTTATTCATGCTTTCAAGTCACGCAACCCAACACACTCCTTATTACCTCATTCACATGCACGTGCGCGCATAACTGACCAAATTATGCTTCCTTGGTTGCAAACCCCAAAGTTACGGAGCAGTTTCAAGGTTAAATCAGTACCAAAATTATGATACCCTACAGTTACGAACCAATCCCTCAGTTACGATCACGTTCAATACGTGCCAACACATTAGTTACGAACCAACTCCCACACTTACGAACCAATCCCTGCAATTATGAAGCCGTACGGTCACAACCCCTTCAGTTACGAACCAACTCTTATAATTTCAAACCAACCCCTACAAGTACGAAACAACCCAAGACAATTACAAACCAACCCCTATATTTACAAACCAACCGCTCACTTACGACAGTGGAAGAAACGAGCCTTTATCAAAGACGTATCCCACCACGTGGGATATATAAATAAGCATTAATAAGTATAGCAAGTCATATATATGGGAATAAACCATAAATAAGACTTGTACACTAATGGTGGGGATAATTAATAATAATCTCATAAGAATCGGTCCGCCAAGTTTCAACTTAGGCCAAGTTTTGTGCAGGCTGGACTGAAATCTCCAGTAGATACAACCAACTTATCGAGACAGATTTTTCCTTATATGATCACAACTCGTAAAGTACAGACAATATGGTAATTTTATACTACGACACATACTCTACCTTTCTGTGACATGAAGCCAATCCACCCGGTAGTTTCCGAGATACGGGCCGGGACGGAAAGACGGACAGACGGACGAACAGGGGTGATTCCTATATCCCCACCATCCCCACCATTATTCCATATGGTGGGGATAATTATATTCATACAAGCGAGTAAAATTGGAGATGGTGGTCCGCTAAACACCACACTCGCCAGTTTCAACCTTGACATCCTCCCTGTAAATCGATACATCAGCGTCCAACAGAATACAGCGAGACTCCACATATTAAACCGGTCAGTTTACAGGACGCCTTTCTCGATTTAATTCTGCTGTTTCCTATTTTTATTCAGGTAAGGATGTACCTTTGAACTAGAGTGGTTAAGTACACCTTTAATAACCCCTTCAGTTTGGGAGCTTCGAGAATAACAAAAAAAAAAAGGGGGCGGGGGGCCACTTGGATGCATGGGGTTAGCCAGATATCGCGGTAAGGCAAGCGGTGGCCAAGTCGGTCGAGAGGTGGCCTGCAGTCCTAATGGGCCCAGGTTTAAATTCTGGCTAGGGCAGGGAACAGCTGAAGGATTGAATTTCGTTAAAAGACTTCATTAATCTACCAAACGACCCGCCGACATGCAAAAATACCCCCGCTATTACCAATACACAAGTCCTGTGTGAGACTGCTCTAGCATGTATTCACTACGGATGGTGGATGTTAGTGCCGAAATGGTAATATGTAGAGATGTGCAGAATGCAGAAGGACCACTGTGCTTTGGGATCGGACCCAAAAAAGAGGGGGGGGGGAGGGCGTTACTGAAAAAAAAAAAAAAAATCACCTGTTAACCTCGTTGCACCCACGAGAAAAAGAGCAAGGCAATTATGTGTTTAGTTCAGTTTGTTTGCTTGTGTTATTCTGTCTGTAAACACGATTACGGAAGACTACTGGATGAAACTGCATCCAATTTGACATACTGACTGACGACGACGACGACCATCAGAGGAACAAGTGATTTACTCTTGGCCGAAGAAGATCATACTGTAGGTCATAGATCATGGGTGAGGTCAATTCAACAGTCATCATCCAATTTTAACAAACGTGGTGACATGTCTGAAGGACAGAAATGGATGAAGTGACAAGAGCTTTGAATAAAATCAGTCGAAGGTTAAGTCCTTTAACTCAGTTTTTATACAACTTGGATCAAACTTGGTGGAGGAATTAAAGGTTACCCTAGAATAATGTTATTTTCTTCTTCAGAACAGTAGGTTAAAGGTCACGGTCACAGGGTAATGTCAGCTGAAACATTTTATATCTAATTTGGAGCAGACCTCTTGGATGGCGTCAAAGGCAGGTAAAGATTAAATACATCGATTTTGAAAGCCATCAGTTAAATGTCAAGGACACAGGGCAGTGTCAGAGATTTCACCTTAAACCAGCTGTAGGAAGGGGTGCAGTACTCTTTGAATGCCCCTTCTAGCTGCTAATTGTATTACGTGAAGTGAAAGGCTTTGAGCTCGCCTAACCTTTGTGCACTCAGTTTTAATGATTCGGCACTTAATCTTCTGTACCATTCACTCAAGGGGATTGACATACCCCCCCTCCCTCCTCTCTCTCTCTCTGAAAACTGACCCTCAAATGCATCATTGACAGCAACGGGGCTAACAGAGACAGTTTTTATACCTTTGACTTCTAAAATTGTATTGGTCCGAATAATCTGGCTTAAGAATCTAAAACCAATTCCGGCTGAATATTTTTCCCCAAGAATTTAAGGTAATTAGGACAGATGTGGCACTCCTCACCCAGCACGTAAGATTCAGAGGCACGTTGGATGAAAGGGGAATCCGTGCTGTTGCGGTCCCATTCTCATCTGTACGTAGAAGCGGTGGACTACAGGTTGAAACTGGCTTTCTCCTGCAGGCCACTATTCTCCTTTCGGGGAATACGGAAGGAGTCGAGGGACATTATTTTGTATGACCGCCCGCTTATGTCTGTGCCACCACGTAAAGGCGTTTCTCTGCAGCACTAGGAGCTAGGTAAAAATAATACTAAATCTAGCTGTATAATTAAACTAATATTTGTTCTGCCATTATTTTACTCGCAATAAGCCTGAAGGGGGAAAAACGCAAATAGCCTGATCATATATTTTCTCTGTGAAATTAATGGGAGATTATACAAAATGAGAATGTCAGCACTTTACAAGATCTTTCCGGAGGCGCATGTTGTGTGATTTATATGAGGCACAGATTTTTTTTTTTCTTCTTCTTCTTCTTCCAGTCTGGTTTTTGCGGTCTGGCGCAGCAAACTGTGCCCCTCCCCCCCACTCCACATGGTATATCACTCATTCGAAAAATTAGATGTGCAGTCGTGAAATATTATCTCTCGTTTACGTACCTCTTGAGTCCATTCATGAGCAGAAAGTGAATTGATCTCATTTGTCATTACTATGTTCGTTACGGGAACATTATGATGACCATGATTATAATTATCAGTATGATGATGATGATGATAATTAATCCTTTCACCCATTCACATCTTCACTTCTCTCAGCCATCCATTACAACAGTACAATCAGTCTCTCCTTCACATATCAGTCCCATCATAAACACGTCATATTAGTGTCAATAACCATAAATTCGAGTTGTTAATAAAAAGCTTAATTGCCGCAATCATTCGTACAAAAAATCGCTCCTGCTCTTTTGCCTCAAGCTTGGGTGAATAAGTTGGTTTATCTTTTTAGCTTTACTTTTTATGTGGTGTAGGAAAACATTATCTGGAACATGGATTTTTTTTGTCTGTTAATGGACGTAAGAACAAAACAAAAACGGGAAAAGAAACGTATATTCTCTCTCTCTCTCTCTCTCTCTCTCTCACACACACACACACACACACACACACACACACACACACACACACACACAACTTCCTAACCGCTTGATGGCAACACAGGAACTCTACCATAGTTTCTCCCACATTCCTGAGAGGACGGAGTGCCACTTCTGTTGACGCTACACACACACACACACACACACACACACACACACACACACACACACACACACAAAACCTAAAGTACAACCTTCACCAAAAGTTCATCAACCATCCTCTACCAGCACTGCATCCTACCTTCCATATTTTTCATTCACCCTGACACCACAGAAAGGATCCTTCTACCTCATGGTCCTTTGCTGTGTTTCCTATTGCTATCAAATAAAAATAGTTCATGTAACACTTTTCTTGGCCACAGCAGGGAGAGAAATGTTAGCAAACTTTCTCTCAAGACTGTACAGTAGACATGAAAAATCCTGTCACTTCCTACTTCTTCCTCACGAACTTTGAAAATTTGTGTTGCGAATCCATAGCAGACGAATGGATGAAAATGATCTATGTTCAAAAACGTTATCAGTGTCGCCTGCTCCTCCTTACCCACACTTATTTCCAAAGTCCATAGAGGGAAGTGCTGGAGATGACGACACGAATTTTGATGCTGGCTGTACATTAGGCATACGCGTATCCTCACAGTTACGTACCCCCTATACTGGCACCTACACTTAACACCCCGCATTTAGCGAATTGTCAACAGTTAAGGATCCGTTTTTACTCATCCCCTCAGCTTATGCATCCTTTTTACGCAGCTCTACAGAGTTCAAGTCTCTTATTAACGCATATCGGCAGTTATGCACCCCCACCTGACCATCCCTTCCCTTACTTATTTACCATTCCCTTTATTGGGCATCTCCTATTTATGCACCTCTGCGCATCCGTACAGTTACGTATCGTCAACTACGCACCCCTATTCAAACATCCCTTGTTACCCACATACCTTATTAACACATTCCTAGTTATGCCTCCTCTGTTTATGGTACGTGTGCCTAGTTAGCGTCCACTATTTCCGCATCATTAGTTATGCACTCTCTGTTTATGCACCTGTACAGTTTAAAAAAAAAAAAAGGCTACGTGCGCACGGTTAGTTACGCATCCACTACACATGCCTCCAATGACACCTCTACATCTGCACATAATTATTATATGCTTGCTCTTCAACTGAAATATGTACTCCTTCCCCCCTTTCTTTATTTTAGCTGGAGGGTAGAGAGAGGAATGTTGCACCACCGGTCAAAACACACACACACACACACACACACACACACGTGTGTGTGTGTGTGTGTGTGTGTGTAAAAATAAGCTGTGTGTGCGTGCCGGTGTGTATGTGCGTGCCTTAGGAAAGTGGGGTAAACGTGTGTGCGTGTGAGTAATGGGGCAGCATCTTATAAGCGGCAGGACACAGCAGCGTCAGGACACACACTAATATCACCAGGACACTTACGACATCCAGGACACATACAATACCCAGGACACCTACGATACAATATGACTTACGATGCATTAGGACGCCCAAAACATACAAGAAACTCAACACCAAAGACAACAGGATAAATATAATGCCCAGGACACTTGCGGATACACCAGGACAAACAGGACACCGGCATCAGGACACTTATGATACACCGGCAACAACGACCCAAGAGCACATGTACCAGAGCCTCCAGGACACATATCAGGATCACACCAAAAAACTCCAAATGAACCAAGACACACTAGGACACACAATACAAGGACGCATATACCAGGGCCTCCCAAAACACAGCAGGCACACCAGATAACCGGAGATAAGCTACACCAGGGTATTTAGGGCACCAGGGCACCCAGGACACACCATCGAGGAGCCTAGGATATCACACACCTAGGTCACAGCGGAAAAACACAGGGCAGCCAAGACAAACCAAGACAGATCTCAGACACACCAGGACAGGGACAAGACTATCCACGACACTGAGAACACAATACACGAGGACAGAACAAAGTTACAGCAGAATATGACACCAGGACAATGCTAAGACAAAACCAGGACACCAAAGACATATTAGGACACAAGAGACAGATATAAGACAAAGGCCACGAGACACTAAGTTAACTGAAGACACAATCATCCAGTTTTCCCATATGCATCACGCCTTTTCCTTGTGTTGCAAAAGATAGGCGAGTGTGTGTACTGAGTTGAGGGATGATTGTACAGGGGGAATGTATTGACTGTGTGTGTGTGTGTGTGTGTGTGTGTGTGTGTGTGTGTGTGTGTGTGTGTGTGTGTGTGTGTGTGTGTGTGTGTGTGTGTGTGTGTGTGTGTGTGTGTGTGTGTGTGTGTGTGTGTGTGTGTGTGTGTGTGTGTGTGTTTAGCCCTGTATCCTTCACGTTTACAATGCGTCAAATCTTTTATACGCTCTGTTAAAACCCTACTCAAATGAAGTTTTGAAAAATGCCTATCAAAATTTGCCTTACCTAAATCGTACCTCAGTTAAATATTTATCTCGCTTAAAACCTGATTCATTTATAACCCGTCTTAGTCACTCGCCTAATTTATAGCTTACCGTACCTACATTATAGCCTATGAAAAAAAAACAAATACACATCTCAGTGAAAATTCCTCTAAATATATAAGTATACATCAGTGATAGGTAAAAAATATACGTACTTTTTCCCACCTTCCTCAGCACAACCTATCGTGACGGCAGTGTTGGTTGTGGGCTGTGGTGTGGAATATGTGTGGTGCGGAGAGTGAGAGTGTGTGGTGTGGATAGTGAGAGTGTAGGGTACAGACACTAATGGTAACGTGTGGTATGGACAGTGTGTGGTGTGGAGTGTCTGTGTTGTGTATTGTCAACAGTAATACGGTTGCGGAGTTAACACTGGTAGAGTTGGTGGTGTGGCGTGTTAAGCAGAGTATCTTTCATATATACTGTGGGCTGCTGCAAAAATTTTATAGCACTTTACAATCAAAATAAATTACTATTTCTTTCTAAATAATCCCACAACCCATCCCGGCCACAGTCAGTTTCATTCATTCATTCATTGCCAGACGCCATGTATCCCAAACAGGGTGGCCAAGGGCTTAGAGGTAATTGTTTTAAGTTTCATTTAGGTAAAATTCAGTGTGTCGAGATTTAAATTAAAATCTACCTACATTACAAATCAATCAAAACCTAATAAATATAAATATCACCTATTGTTATACGAAGAGCATCTCAGTTATTTAAGTGTACTCAATGGAAGGTGAAAGTGACTGATTCCTGAACCTTGCGGCGAAACAGCAAAGGTCACTGGCGAGGTGGAGAGAGGTCGGTAAGTTGTGGACCTTTTTCGACCCCCCACCCCACCACTCCATCCACACCCCATTCCACGCCAGCCCCCCCACCAGGATACGGAACTGTCTCCCTCCCCTCCCCACCCCACACACACACCTGAGCTTCACCATAAAAGCCTTTTTCTTGACGGACAATTTAATCCAATCTCGATCTCCTTATATAGTCTTCAGACGTTTAGAAGAGTAATCCTGTAAACTGATCGTACACCCATTAACATATAATTTTGTTGGTGAGAGAGAGAGAGAGAGAGAGAGAGAGAGAGAGAGAGAGAGAGAGAGAGAGAGAGAGACAGACAGACAGACAGACAGAGAAAAAAAATACTGGGTGTTATATAGGAGTATTTTTCTGTATACGTACTTACCTACCAACCTGTATATTTTTATCCACCTGCTAGCCTACTGAACTACCTACCTATATCTATCTGTCTACCTTTCGACCTACTTAACTACCTACCTACATTTACCTTTCTATCTAAATTTCTGCCTACTTACACAACCTATCCTTCTATCAAAGTTTTTCAATCAGGCGACCATCTTTCTGCCTACCTGTCTATCTACTTACCTACCATTTCACCCGCCCATCTAATCTATCAGTCAATCAATCTGTCACTTTCTGTCTCTCAATCTGTCACTTTCTATCTCTATCGGTGTTACTTCCTACCTATTCAGAGTAGTCATAGCAACGCTGACCTAACACTGAAGGGATTTTCTCGCTTCTAGTAACTGTGTGAGGCTCAATCCGCTTAAATTGTGTGTGTGTGTGTGTGTGTGTGTGTGTGTGTGTGTGTGTGTGTGTGTGTGTGTGTGTGAGAGAGAGAGAGAGAGAGAGAGAGAGAATGGAGAGGGGAGGGAAAACACACAGTTAATGACATCAATAATGTACTCACACAAACACACACACTCAAACGCACACAAAACACACACACAAAATCACATACGAACACGCGACCACGCATTCATACGGTACCATTTCACTTCATACCAGAAATTCCTTAACACACACACACACATACATACCGTGTGTGTGTGTGTGTGTGTGTGTGTGTGTGTGTGTGTGTGTGTGTGTGTGTGTGTGTGTGTGTGTGTACTAGTGGGGCCTACTTACACACTGCGACAACAACAACGTCATTACCAACACACGTGGTGCAACACTGGTTAAACACATCACCTGGTCCCGCACACACACACACACACACACACACACACACACACACACACACACACACACACACACACACACACAAAACTGCGTGTACGCAAGAGAAATATGTACAGTACACACATTAACAAGCATCATAAGCAAACGCAAATAGATAAAACGACAAACACGAGTAGACACCCCCCCAAATACGCATACAAACACACACGTACACGCACACAACAACACACAAACACTGGAGCACACACACACTAAGTGGGATAGACAAACAGTAAAACAAACACACAGACAAACATACTCAGACACCAGCTGGGTAAAAGACGCAGTGATTATTCTCTCTCTCTCTCTCTCTCTCTCTCTCTCTCTCTCTCTCTCTCTCTTTCTCTCTCAATGCTCTTCGTGCCTCCCTTTCCTTTATCCTATATACCTGCATCATCACCATTCTTCTTCATCATTATCTTTCCCTCTCACTCCTTTCTTCTTTCTTAGCCTTTCCTGCTCACCTCTGTTACCTTCTTTGATTCTCTTCATAGTCCACCTCTCCTCTCTTTCTCATTCCCTTTTCATACTCTTTCATCACTCATCTCTCATTTCGTTTCTTCTCCTCTCCTCCTGTTCCTTCAGTGCAATCATTCTTCTCTCTTTCCCCCCCTCCCATTTTTTTCTCCCATTTCTTTTTCATCATCTCCGTTCCCCCTATTTTTCTTCGTCTCAACTCCTGCCTCATATCATGCCCTTCTTTCCTTGTGGTTTCCCTTTCCCTTCCTCTCTCCCTTTATTGTCTCCAGTCTTTATTTTTTATTCATTTCTTTCTCCACTTTTTATACTCCGCTGCCCTCCTACAGTCTCAGTCTTTTTCTTCCCTCTCTTATTTCCTTTGTCTTCCACACCTTTCATCTTTATGTTTCCCTTTCTGTTCTCTCCTCCTCCTCTTCTCCTCTCGTCTCCGCACCTCTCCTTTCCTCTCCATCTCCCCTTTCCATTTTCCTTCCTCCTCTGTCTTTCTACCTTCTTCCTTTCTTTTCCCGTCCCTCACACTTGTCGATTTCATTTCCTTTATCATCATTTCCTCTCTGTCTCCCCTTTTATCATCTCTTTCCCTTCTTCTATTCCTTCTTTTATTCCCCTCTTCTTTTTCCTTCTTGCATTCCTATCCCTGACATTCTTGACAATCATTCCTCCATCAGCTTCCTCCACACATTTCTCTCTCTCTCTCGCAATCCATCCTAGTTTTCTTTCTGTTTTCCTCGTCTCTCATTTTTCTGTGTTTCTAATTTATCTTCGTGTCTTCTCGTTTCAGTTCTCATGCTCTCTCTCTCTCTCTCTCTCTCCTTTTCTTTTTTAATCCCAGACTAAAAGGATGAAATAAAATACGAGAGAGAGAGAGAGAGAGAGAGAGAGAGTCATGAATTATCCTATCTTCTCTCCAGTCATACTCCTACCTCCATCCCTCTCTCACTCCCTCCCTCCCTCACACATCCTCCTCCACACACTCGCTTCATCACTCGACAGTCTCTCTCTTTCTCTCTCTCTCTCTCTCTCACTAAGCTGTTCAAGTTAACCTACCCCATGCCTACCCTCTCTACCTCTATTCCTACCCCTCTCTAGCTCCCTCCCTACCCCTCTACCTCCCTACCAATCCCCCATATCCTGTCTCCCTACCCCTCTCCCTCCCTGCTTATCCAACCTTCACTAATCCTCATTCCTGTCTACCTCTTTCCTGACTACACACTCGCCAGCCAACCCACCTTCTCTCTGCCTGTCTCTCTGCATGCCTTGCCACCTGCTTGTTTACTCGTCTCTGCCCGCTTTCTGTCTGTCTGCCTGCCTGTCTGTCTGTCTGTCTGTACCTTTGTCTTTATCTGCCTGCCTGCCTTTCCTCTCGTCTCACTGTCTGCCTCTGTCTGCCATCCTGCGTGCTCCCCCTTAGTGTTTTTGTTGACCTTGTATTCCTACATCCTCGCCAGCCAGCCCACCAGTCTTCCTCTCTGCCTCCTTACCTTTCTGTCTGCCATTTGTTTACCTTCTTCCTTGCCTACATCCTCAAGCCAGCAAACCTTCCTCTCTGCCTCTTTTCTTTATTTTCTACTTGTCTTTTTGTCTGACTTCAACCCCGACAGTCTAACATATCCTGCCTTCACGCCTGCCTGCCTACTACCTCTCTAGTCAGCCGATTCTTTGTGTGCCTGTCAGTCTGTCTTTCTATCACCTACCTTATCCCCTGTCATCCATCCATCCAGTCACCTTACTTCCTTACATACTACCCTGCCGATCCACCCTTTTTTCTCCGCGTCTGCTTGCCTACCCACCTACCGTCCGTATGTGCCTGCATCCTGGGATGCCTTCTTGTTTGCTAACATTCTCACCGACCACCCAATCCACTCCTCTGCCTCTTTCCTGCCTGCTTCGTACACTCCAGCCAGTTTCAAGCTTATCTTTCCTCCTTCCTGCCTGCCTGCCTACCCACGTACCTTCTTGCATGTCATCGTCCTTGTTTTCTTGCTAGCCTCCGTCCTCTCCAACTAACTTTCCGACTCCCTCCCTTTCTGCCACTTCGTCTGCCTGCCTGCCTTTCTGCCACTCTGCTTATCTGCCTGCTTCTCTGCCACACTTTCTGTCTGCCAGTTTCTCCGCCTGCTTGTCTGCCTGCTTCTCTGCTCGCCTTCCTACTTGCCGCCGTACATAAAGTGACCCGCATCATATCAAACTGTAAACAACCCCAACATACACTATCCCCCTCTCCCCTGTCGTCATCACCTCCTCTCTCTCTCTCTCTCTCTCTCTCTCTCTCTCTCTCTCTCTCTCCTTCGTCTGTTCTAATCAATCTCTTAGTCTTCCTTCTCTCTAGTTTCTCCCTTATGTCTTCTCTCTCCTCTTTTCGTTTGCCGTCCTCCTCCTTTCTCTCCTCCTGTCTTCTTTTTCACCTAATATCCTGTCACTATTCGCCATCTTTTTCACTCACATTCCCTCACTCTCCTCTTCCCTATGTCATCGTCATCTCCTCCTCCTCTCATCTCTCTGTCACCCTCCTCCTCTGGGCTTCTCTCATTCACCTCCACTCACTCCCCTCTTCTCTCACCACCACTCTTTCCCTCTTCTCTCTCACGACTGTTTCTCTTTCCATCGCCACCTGTCCTCCCTTTAATCTATGTCCAGTGTTATTCTCTCTCTCTCTCTCTCTCTCTCTCTCTCTCTCTCTCTTTTCTCACATGCACTCTGTCACGTCTCCTCCTCTTTCCTGTTTTCTCAGTCTTTTCCATTTCTTCTTAATCACGTGCCTTCTATTTTCACCGCCTCCTCTCTTCCCCGGATATTCTGTAGTGTCTCTTCCTCTTCCTGTTAAATTTTGCTATCTCTCCCTTTTTCAGCACCACATTGCTTCCTCTTTTCTATCACCTGTTTTCTGTTTCGCTCTTCTTTTTTCTCTCTCTCTTTGTTCCCTGCTATTTCTCTTTCTCTTCTCTCCAACTGTACCTTCCTTCTTTGTTAAGTATTTTCTTTTTCCCCCATTCTTTTATTTCCTTGGTCCCCTTTGTCATCTCTCGTCATTTACTACTCATTTTGCTCAGCTCTTTCTGTCACATATCTTCCTCTTTCCTCCTTTCATCTCCTCTCACCCTGTTCTTCTCTGTCACATTTCTTCATCTCTGACTCTCCTTTATTCCCTCTTTCTTCATTCTCCGTCACCTCCTTATCCTGCCTCTCCCGTGCTTCTTGCTCGCTCCTCTATTCTGTCATCACATTCTTGTCCATCTTGTCCCGAGTCTTGTCACTGAGTCGATTTTTCTTGTGTCATTCTCTCTCTCTCTCTCTCTCTCTCTCTCTCTCTGCTTGTATCTCCCTTATTCCTGTCACCTCCTACTCGCCTTTCTCCTGTCATCGCTATCTTGCCCACCTTTCTCTTGTCACAAGCTCGTCTCTCTTGTCTCCTGTCAATCAGTTCTTGTATATCTCTCTTTTGTCATCTGTCACTTCACATCTCCCTGTTTTCATCTCATTTTGTCTTTATTTACATATATATATATATATATATATATATATATATATATATATATATATATATATATATATATATATATATATATGCGCACACTCGTGTATGTTACTACATTTCTACTTGTCCTCTTATGAAACTTCAGTACTACCTTCTTCTATCCTCAGAACCCATAATCCCACTGCCTACCTACAAAATCTAAATAACTTTATCCACACGGGTCACGAGTGTACCTTCCTACCTGCCTGCCTGCTTCACTCAGTCGTCATCCATTTTCCGTACTTTCCTACCTGCATCGCTCACCGTCACCATCTCCTTATCTGCTTGCTTGCTTCCCTGCCTGCCTGCCTCCCGAGCCATC
Source organism: Coenobita brevimanus (assembly GCF_032717465.1). Taxonomy (NCBI): domain Eukaryota; kingdom Metazoa; phylum Arthropoda; class Malacostraca; order Decapoda; family Coenobitidae; genus Coenobita; species Coenobita brevimanus. Next base: position 12,110,309 of record NC_137047.1, read on the forward strand.
CCACATGCCTGCTGCATTTTTAATTACATACCTGTCAGGACATCTTACTCCCTGCCTCCGTGGACTTCTGCCTGACCTTCCTGCCACTTATGCAAGTCCGTTCCGTTGCATCATTGCCTGCTCGTAGTTTCTGCCTTACTCCGTCTACATATACCCAACGTACCAGCCTCCCTCCTGCCTACCTCATTTCCTCCCTCCTGCCTGCCTTCCTGCCTCACTCCTGTCAGTTCCTCTGCCTGCCTCCCTGCTTCAGTTTATCTCCTTATACGGCTTCCTACCTGCCACCCTGCCTAGCAACTCCTGCCTCTGTATACGTCCTTATTATTACTTTAATCCCTGCTTGCACACCTTCCTGCAAGCCTGTCTTACTCCTTATCTCTCTCTCTCTCTCTCTCTCTCTCTCTCTCTCTCTCGTTTATGCACCTATCAATACCTATCTGGTTATCTATTTGTCTGTGTACCTACGTTTCTCTCTCACTCTATCTATTTTTGTAATATCTCCCTGCCTGCCGATCTACTTGCCTATCTCTTTTCCTGCCTGCCAACCCCTCCACGCGTGCCTGCCTGCTGTATCCCTGCGGCAGACTACTCCAACCCTGCTCCGCTCTGCCTGGCGTGACACAATTCTGACTGACCCTCTTACTGCCTTTTATTGCGCCACCCCATCCCACCCCACTTACTCCTCTCAGCCATCCCACCCCACACCACTCACCAGTCCACTCAATTATCCTCCTCACCAAACCGTCTCATGCACCCAACTTTTTTTTTAATGCCTCATCCCACGCCACTCAGGTAACATTCACTCAACTCACTTTCCCCACTCCGCCTCATCACTCTCGCTTACCTTCCTCAGTTCCATCTAACCCATCCCACTCATGGACTGGAATGCTTCACCCTACCCTACTCAGTCTTTCCCCATTCACCTGCCTCATCCACCCTACCCGTCCTATCCAGCTCACAAACTGTTAAATAAATGATAATGAAAAATGAAAATAAAGATAAGAACATTTCTCTCTCTCTCTCTCTCTCTTTCAGAATACCAGCATACTCCTCACCCTCCGTCCTTCATGCACAAAACTGGTCTTTCTCAGTTTCTCAGTCTTATCTTTCCCTCTACCTATGACCTCCGGTCTTTAAAACGCAATGTTCCCAGGTATATCAACAAAAATTTATCTTCATTTGGACTTGCTCTATTTTCTTTATATGAAGGCACATCCTTTGCCGGCTTTCAAACTGGTTCCTTCACTACTGGGGAAAAAAATGCAATTCTTTTTATACTCGAAAATGGTCTAAGTCGGGCCGAAAATGTTGTCTTCCCAAGATAAAAACAAGTTCACTGTGGGGTTTATATCTTCTGATATTTACTATAATCTCTATAAAGCAGTCTTACTTACTAACAAATTTTCGACCTAACCTACTAACACCTTTTCTCCAACTCTTGATTTTTTTCTTTTTTTCTTTTTTTTTTGGTAATGTCTGACGCTAGGCAATGTGCTGAAAGTTCGATCCCCGACGCCTAGCAGTTCTACGCGCCACATGCCTTCACTTGTCACCACTTGGACGCTAGTACCCACAGTCAAGTCTCTCCTAAACTCATGCTCGTGATGTCTCAGTCAGTACCGGTGCAGTGGTGTTTGCAGGGATGTTTTTATGGCACTCGGGAGATTTTGTGAAAAACTGATAAGAACTTGCTTTTACTAAACGTACATAAGCAACGTTGGGTCTGGTTAGTACTTGGATGGGTGACCGCCTGGGAACACCAGATGCTGTTGGCATAACGTTCTCCCTACGTGTCAAGTGGGGTTGGTGGAGAATTAGTGCCCCTCCCTGTAAAACAATTAACTCTAAGCCCTTGGCCACCCCGTTTGGGATACATGGCGTCTGGCAATGAATGAATGAACATTGTCAAACTGTTTCTTGCCCCAGCCTGGGATCGAACATGCGTCCTTTTAGACGTAAACATTTCTAACCATTTGACTACTACCTAAACAACATTCTCTACCATCTGACTGACTACCAACTTGCCTCTACCGCCTGTCGGTCTATCTACCATCTTACCGGTCCTCTTACTATCTACCTACCAACCTACCTGTCCTCTTACTATCTACCTACCAACCTACCTGTCCTCTTACTATCTACCTACCAACCTACCTGTCCTCTTACTATCTACCTACCAACCTACCTGTCCTCTTACTATCTACCTACCAACCTACCTGTCCTCTTACTATCTACCTACCAACCTACCTGTCCTCTTACTATCTACCTACCAACCTACCTGTCCTCTTACTATCTGCCTACCAACCTACCTGTCCTCTTACTATCTACCTACCAACCTACCTGTCCTCTTACTATCTACCTACCAACCTACCTGTCCTCTTACTATCTACCTACCAACCTACCTGTCCCTCTTACTATCTACCTACCAACCTACCTGTCCTCTTACTATCTACCTACCAACCTACCTGTCCTCTTACTATCTACCTACCAACCTACCTGTCTCTCTTACTATCTACCTACCAACCTACCTGTCCTCTTACTATCTACCTACCAACCTACCTGTCCTCTTACTATCTACCTACCAACCTACCTGTCCTCTTACTATCTACCTACCAACCTACCTGTCCTCTTACTGTCTACCTACCAACCTACCTGTCTTCTTACTAACTGCCTACCAACCTACCTGACCTCTTACTATCTACCTACCAACCTACCTGTCTTCTTACTAACTGCCTACCAACCTACCTCTACCTCTTACCATCTACCTATCACCTAACCTACCAGGCAACCTCCCTACCCCCCTATCCCCGCTTCGCTCTTTGCAGCCAGTCCGTTTGCTGACCCCGGTGGTACTGCCGCTACAGCCACTAGTGCGGAAAATGTTGTTTGCCACCACCACTACCACCACCACCAACATCTCTTCACCACCACCACCACCACCCACACCACCTCTTCACCACCACCACCACCACCACCCACACCATCTCTTCACCACCACCACCAACACCACCAACAACACTTCTTCACCACTACCACCACTTCTTCATCAACACCACTTCACCACCACCACCACTTCTTCACCACCACTACCACTACTAACACCACTCTGCCACCAACACTTCTTCACCACCACCAAAACCACCACCACTTATTCACCACCAACACCACTTATTCGCCACCACCACCTCACCACCACCAGCACCACACACTTCATCACCACGAACACTTCTTCACCACCAACACCACTCAACCACCATAACTACTGTTCCCATCTCTGCCAGGACTATTATCTCTACGATCACCATTTCTGCTACTAACACTTCAAAACCACTATGATCACCACTACTTCCATCACCACCACCATCGCTACACCACTGCATCTACAACCACAAGAGCGGAAAATGTCGTCTACTAACACTACTAATGCCACTACTAACCCTTCCCCACTATCACAATCACCATTACTTCCACCATCACCATTAGTACTACAATTACCACCACTACTACCACCATCTCTCCAACTGTTAAAATAATCCCTACCACAATTACTATAGCTTAAGCAACCACCTACTCCTACCACCACCACCACCACAACTACCGGCCCTACAACATTTACATACACTACATTTATCACTACCACAACCACCATCGTCATCATCTCCGCAACCACCATCACCACAACTACCACTATCACTGCCTTCAGAAGCCTACAGGAAATGCTGCCCGTTCCACCATGCACACATCCACCCACTACCAGCATCATCACCACCACCACCACCACCATCATCATTATTATTGCCACCATCATTACTACTACCAACATTTTTACCACAACCACTGTTACTGTCACCACTATTACCACATCCACTACCATTATCACCACTACTACCGCTATGTGTGCTAAAGCCACCACTATGACCTCTGCCACAATCTCACATACATACACAAACCCATCATTACCAACACCCACCATCTCCGCCATACCATTCATCACTACCACAAAACTACCAGCACCACAGTCACTGGCACCACTACTACCACCATTACTGACACACCTACCACCACCATCACCTCACCTACACAACCACTACCACCACCACAAGCAGCAACAACAATCAACATCTGAACCACAAGTATAACTATGATCATTCCGTCTGTCATCTGGTTTTATGTTTTCTTCAATGTTCTCGCTGTTAGTCCTCTCTCTCTCTCTCTCTCTCTCTCTCTCTCTCTCTCTCTCTCTCCATTTCCATTCTTTCTTCCTTCTCTCTCCTTACAATCTTCTCCTCTCTTTTCCATTTTTCTCTCTTTCCTCCACTCATTTAATGTTTTTCTTCCGCTCCTGTTTCTGTCACTTCTCCTACCCTCCTCCACTCTTTCCTACCTCTCTTTCCTCTCTCTCTCTCTCTCGCTGCACGCAACCCTTCTCTCTTTTCATCTTTCTCTTTTTTCCCTCCTCTCTCATTTATTCTCCTCTTCTCCCACTACTCCCACCCTCCTCCTCTTCCTCTCTCTCTCTTCCCTCCTCTCCTCTCTCTCGCCCCTCCTCTCTCCATTCACTTCTGCCACACAAATGCTTTACATACCCATCTAATACCACCATTTTTCTCTCACCGTTCTCCCATTCCTCTCTCCCATAACCTTCATCATTTTCTCTTATTCCCTGATTCACTCCTTTATTCTTCGTCCCACTTTCCACACTGACTTTCATTTTTCCGCACTTTATTTTCACAATTTCTCTCCCTTCCTCCAGTCTTTCCCTCGGCTATTTCTTCCCCCATGCTTCCTCCTTTTCATTCAGTCCTTTCCCATTCTATTTGCTGTTTTCTTTTATAATCCTGTCGTCTGCCTTCTCGTGCATTTCGTGTATCTTGCTGTTCCCACACTTCCTCTTTAAACTAGTTCGTCCTTTCCTTCCCTCTCCTCACTTCTTTCCATTTTCTATCTACTCTCTTCCTTCCTTGCCATTTTTTTTTCCCTCTCCACTCCTTCCTTCCTACCTTCTTCAGCCACAATTCTTTCATTGTTCTCTACCCTTTCCTTCTTTGCTGTGTCATCGTTCCCTCTCCTATCTTTTTTTCAATTCTCTCTCCATTCTTATTCTTTCCCAGATCCCCTTCCCTCTTCGTTCTACTTCCATTTCCTTTCCTCTCCACTCCTCCCCTCCCCAAAGTCCTTCCTTACCCTCGCCAATTTATCCTCTTAGCCTCGCCCTTCTCCTTCCCTCTCCACTCTTTTTACCTTCGTTATCGTTTCCCTCCTTCCTTTCCTCTTCTCTTTCAGTCTTCCCTCTCCTTGCCGCTCCCTCAGTCTCTCCTCTCACTTTCCATCACCGTCACCCCAGTCCTCCTCTCCCTCTTTCTTCTCGTCCTTGCTTCCTTCCTTCGTCCCTCCCCCCTTCGTTCGACTCCTCCCTTCTTCTCCTCTTCTTTCTTACTCTTCTTTCCTTCCTTACTTCGATTCTGACCCAGTCCGTTTCCTTCATTCACTCGACCCACAACATCCTTCCTTGCTTCCTTCCCCCTTGTTCCCTCCCTTCCTTCTTTCAGTTCTCTCTTTTCTCTCTTCCTTCCTCCCTTCTCCATCCCTTTCCTGTTTCCTTCCTTCCTTTCTTCCTGCTTTCCCTAGTCAGCAGTCTTGGCTCTAACTAGTGGTATGACGAGAGGAAATTGTTGCCCCAAACACTTCATTCCACAGCATCCGGGATCTCTCTCTCTCTCTCTCTCTGCGAGTCGATGTTTCAGCTCTGCGTGTTCTGAGAAATGTGATCATTTATTCTATGCGCAAATATCACCAGGAAAATACAGTGATATATGTCAACAGCTAAAGCACACAGAAAGCATACACACACAGGGCATATGTACATACGATTATCAAACTTACATACACATGAAAAACAAACAGCAAACGTACACACGCATGTATAAATACATTACATGCTCAATACGTACAGTATATAAACAGTCCATGAAAACAAGCATATACTACACATGCACCAACATAGATACCAATATGTACAAGCACGCGAACAAGCACGTCTACGGCACACATAAAAAAACTATGAACACAGCTGCAAACACACACACACACACACACACACACACACACACACACACACACACACACACACACACACACACACCTATGGCACAAACAAAAAAGCATCCTGGACACAGACACATACTCACACTTACCCGCAGCTACACAAATATGCACGCAGGCATTCACTCAAAGGTACACACCGCCAGAATACACACACATACACCTCTCTCAGCTAAATACGTCCTGGTACCTGCAGCTTCCGTGAATACACCCCTAAATTACGACTGAAAACGCTAGGGTGTTCATATCTATCCCCCTATTGGTAATTCTCTCTCTCTCTCTCTCTCTCTCTCTCTCTCTCTCTCCGACTATATTTTCCTATTTTTAGAGACACACAAAGGTAAAATAATACCTTTTCCGCAGTCTTGAATCTCATGCTAAAATCTCTTCCAGCAAAAGATAGGAAATGAGAAATAACATATTTACTTTTTCCTGTAACATTTCCATCTGTATTTCTCCATTCCTCTTCAGAATAAATCTGAAAACAAATAATACAATGTACAACATGCAACAGAATACACCGCTTAACCCGTTCATTCAGAGGGCGTGATTTGTATTCAGTTCTACCTTCGAACGATTTTATTTAACTTGCTTAGAGTCTTTTTCAACGGGTGGGGTTAAATGTACACTTCGTTAACCCTTTCACTACTAGGTATAGTTCCTAAACTGCATCAAATAGTCTAGTAAGTAACGGGATTAAAACAATACATTATCATAATAAACTGTTTGAAGTTATATCCTTATATCTTGAAAGCAAATTGGGAAACTTAGTACGAAAAATACAACCTGCAACAAATCTGCCAACTAAAATATAACGAACAAGCAACACAATACTCACCAAAATCCCCGAGGGCTCCCCAGAGCACGCACGCGCGCACGTACACACACACACACACACGTGGCTTCACACGCGCGAGTCAGCTGTGGAGAAAAGACACGTGGCAGTTGTAAACAAACACTGAGCAGCTGACCGAATGTAAACATGTGTGGTGTGGTGGTGGTGGGAGCCCGCAGGTATGGATGGTTGAGTCGTGTTGTGCTGTTTAAGAGAGAGAGAGAGAGAGAGAGAATGTATTACAATAAGAATAATGTTGGTGATGAAGATGATGATGATGATGATGATGATGATGATGATAATAATAATAATAATAATAATAATAATAATAATAATAATAATTAGAATTGTAATAATTATAAAGAGTTCATTTTAAACTGCTAGCCTGCCGTGTGTGTGTGTGTGTGTGTGTGTGTGTGTGTGTGTGTGTGTGTGTGTGTGTGTGTGTGTGTGTGTGTGTGTGTGTGTGTTTACTGCTCTGTACGACACCACTTATGTAATGGTCATTGTCATGGTAACACGACTCCTGTGTCATACTCTGTACTACTGTACACTCGACTTATGTAATGTGCTATAATACGTTACACTGTCATAGTCTGTACTGCATTAGATTAGTGTGATATTTTGTAGTGTTAGACTGCTGTGTAATAATCTGTATTGCGTGATGTTCTGTACTAAGTTACACCCACGTGCCTTGTACTATATTACATTACTGTGATATGTACTGCGTGAGATAACTTTGTAATTGCTTGTCCTACCTTAGGCTTCCATGAATGACCTGTAGTACTGTCAGGCTTCGTTGTAATACTCTGTACTACTGTCAGGCTTCTATGTAATGCTCTGTACTACATCAGGCTTCGGGATTTGGCCCTGTATTACACTACTGTAGACTGTCTAGTAACGCTGTAAGACCTTGATTTCCTGCATATAATTCAGTAATACGTTAGACTGACATGTGTAGCCCTTATTTACTCGTATTTATCTATTTACTTATTTACCGATGTCTCGTAATTTTTTATAACCTTCAGACGATTTTCAGCAACGGGGTTAATGGAGGCTCTGTTTAACAGCTCTAGTCCAAAATGTCTCTCCTAATCTGACCGAAATCGTGTAGTCTAGCAAAAAAATAAACAAAAGACGTCACAGTGAAAGAGTTAATCCGTTAGTCATTTGTGTTAAATTTAAGCAGTGCAACAGTATGTACTACATTAGACTTTATGTAATTCCCTGGTACGTACTTCTGTGTAATACCCTGTACTACATTAGAGTGTTGCTTAAAGCCCTGTTATTACGCTAAGCCACTAAGTGCTAGTGTGTAATCTCCGCAGCACACTCACCAAATTACTGAACTTGACTCACAACAGCACAATAAAAAGTTTCTCCTTTCATCATCATATTCTGTGTACGATACCCCTGGGCAAGGTCTTGTTACGCCAGCTTGTACGCATCTGGAAATGAAAAGGGCCCTGGAGTGTGCATGCGACGGTTGCGTATTCCAGTATGGAGCAATGTTTGTTTGGCGTTTTCCTTGTCAGTCATGCATTATCAAAGTCTCAATTTCCTTAACCATTTAGTATGACGGTGTTTTATTTTCTTTACCTACAACCGGGTAAAATATTCTTCCAGTCATCTAGCTGTTTTATTTGCGTTAACAAAGTATTTACACGCAGCCGCAAGTTTTTTCAATCTCTCTGTCTACCTGTCTTTCTACATATCTGTCTATCTATCTTTCATTTCGGCTTGTCTCCACCTCTGGTACTGAAGGGATAAGGAAATACTAAGAAGTTAATTCTCATGTCACCTCAACTACATTCACAACCCATTCCAAAATATATATATATATATATATATATATATATATCGCTAGCACCTTTATATGCTCGCAGGAAATTATCATCATCATTATCGTCATTCTCATCACTCCCGCAAAAATATTTCCGTCATCATCATCATCAATCATCGTCATCGCCACCGTCATTATCATTATCCTCATCACTCCCGCAAAAATATTTCAGTCAAAAAAGTTTTGTTGCTTTTTTTGCGATGTGTAGTTTGATTAACAGAACGAATAGTTTTATATTTTGCAGTGTATTTCCTGTTCCCGTAAGTGTATTACATCTATATTATTATTATTATTATTATTATTATTATTATTACTATTATCATTATTATTATTATTATTGGTGTTGTTATTACTATTATTATTATTATTATTATTATTTCTCTCTCTCTCTCTCTCTCTCTCTCTCTCTCTCTCTCTCTCTCTCTCTCTCTCTCTCTCACCTTGCATTGCTAGACACGTCCAGGTAGTCTCCAGCAACAATAAGACTTTGGAATTACGATAACTAACTAACTAATAATAATAATAATAATAATAATAATAATAATAATAACACTGTAGCAACATTTTTCAACAAAGGGAGAGAAAATAAAAATGATCAAAGCAAATGGTCTACTGGGTACTCTGTGATTGCATATGGTGTTAAATATTGTGTTACCTGCCAATAATACCAATTTACCACTTTACACTTACCTATTTTTATTGCTCCGATCATACTGTACATACTAGTCACTGGTATTTCCTGGTAAATGATTGAGTTGGCTGGTATAAATGATTGTGTTGGCTGACAGTGCTATACCAGTGTGGAATTAATGTTGTCATGAATGTTTTTATTTGTTCTCTCTCTCATGGTTGGGACGGCTTTAGTTTTAAATGTCCCCTGGTGCTGGATGGTATTATTTAACTTACACCGATTAAAGGAGCGAGAGTGTTAATACTGCTAACATTAACCACCATATAACAGCTACAGCATTTCATTCCAGCTATTTACAGACTATTTTACTTAGCCGGGTGAGTCATAGATGCCCGAGAGTGTTAACAGAATTGTTGTTCTTCGCTATTCATAAATGTTTTAGTAAATTCTTGTGCCGAAGTTTGAAGTTTAAATGAATGACTCTTTCTCATACTAATATTAATGTCAAGGCGCACGTAAATAACACTGACTGATGTTGTGGTTTTGTTTAAATGTAATTATTATCTCACGCGGTGTAAAGTTCACCACAAATAAACAGTAATGCACGATAACAACACAATCAATACCAACACATTTTTTTTTAACTGATGACAAGAAGGAAAAACAAATTAAATAAAGGAGAAACATTCACCAGATTACAGATGTCCTCCACTCACTTACATAGTAATATAACTTTGTACAAATTCAATCCATCAGCCCGAGGACGTAATGTTTTGATTCTTGCTGTTACCTGACAATTTTTGATTTGCGGCTTGTACGAGTGCCCCAGGGTAGTGAAGGTGTTACTGAATGCTAAATCTAACCTCACCAGCTGCAAAAATCTATCGTAAAACTGAATGAAATCGTCTGGAAAGAACTGACGTAAAACAAAAATAAAATACATCATCGGACTGAACGGGTTAAAGAAGTGCTTATACAACACTTTATCAGCTTCAACACAAATAGCAGTTTACATTCCTTCATCAGTATCAGGACGGTTAAACATACAACACTTCATGAACAGCAACACAAACATACAACACTTTAATATTATCAGCAAAACACACACACACACAGCCCTTCAACAATATCAACACAGTCAAACAGTGATAAACAGTCACCAAAACGTATGAATATCAGCACTAACACGAATGCACATACATCATAAATCATTGTCCAGTCCACAATGCATCCTTCACACCTCAATCAGGTCTGCAATACACACATTCATCCTCACATTCCTTCTCGTATTTCTTGTTGTCGTACGGCCTATAATGCTACACCACAAAAATAAACTCACACACACACACACACACACACACACACACACACACACACACACACACACACACACACACACACACACACACACACACACACACACACACACCGCAATGGACGCTCCAACCAAGGTCACTTCCATACTATTAATATTTCAATACTCCGGGAGAGAAAGGAGAGAGAGAGACTACCACTATAACCCCTCCCTACAACAGAAAGCTAGTTAAGTTCACGAATAAGCTTCCTCTCTCTCTGCCTTTGCCTCTGGCCATGCTTTCATACCCTTTCTCCAGTTTTATTTAGTATTTTTTCTTTTCTTTTTTTTATTAACATATTCCTTAATGCACGTTTCATTCCCCTTCCCTTCCCCATATATATTTTTTCATTGACATTTGCCCTTACACAAGCCTGAGGAGAGAAATCGGGGCAAAACTGTTTTCCTTTCACAATATCACAATTTCAGTGGGTTAATATAATTCTTTCTCGACTTCCTTCCCGTCCCGTTATTTAACTCGAACACACGAGTCGCCCTGGAACTCCCTGCCTATAACACTACCCGCTGCCACACTGCACTAAGCTTGCTTCACAACACTACAGTATTTAGTCATTTTAGACTAGCTGCATCATGCTAACGCAACATTATACTACACTACACCACACCACATTAAACTACATTATACCACATCACACCACACACCATACCACACCATACTACACTGCACTACACTACAACGTTCACTACACTACATAAAACTACATCACACAATAATACGCTAAACCACACCACGTCAAACTACACTAATCACATCGAACCATATTACACTTCGTTAAACAAAACCACACCTCACTACACTACACAACGCCGCATCGCACTACAATACACCTTACTACACTACACTACACCACACCGTACTACACTACACTACACATACCCGCACTGCCTGGCTGGTCGGGTAGCTTAAAGGGGACGCACACTCTCCCCAAGATAACCCCACATAAATAACTCTTGTGCCTTCATTTCATTGCCGGGGATTGATCAGAGAGAAAATGTATATACTCAACACAATATCAGTATGTCGGTATAATTCGACAATAATTCGTGGTTTTTCATTCATTATCAAACGATTGTATTTACACTGGCAGAGAAACCCCTGTATAGTAAATGACTGGAGAGAAACCCCGGATGGGGAATGATGGGAGAGAAACCCCGTAAAGTGAAAGAGACCCCGACTGTTTTTGCCGTATGTTTTGATTAGTGCTTGCCCGCAAAAATCTACGGCAATAGCTAATAGCCTTTCCATCACAAAATGTTTACAAATACCATTATCTTTGTTCCCATACCGTTACTGGACCCACAATGACCAGTTCTGAAAAAAAAAGTCGAAAAAATTATTGCCGCATATTTTCGCGTGTCGCAATTTCCGACAATCTTGCGTCGTCGTGTCGAACGCGATCGCGTTTTTTTTTTTCTGACACTCTTTGGACGTACCCGGACCTAATGCTAAACGAATTACCGGTAGGTCGATTTGCGTTACCGTTCTCGTGAAAGAAACTAACAAATGCATAGACAGACACACAGATACACCGCTTGAATTTATTATTTAGATGTGTTTAATGCATCTGAATAACTAGATATTCAAGTAGAGGCCAAATTATGTATCTTGATCCCTTTACTCTGATGATGTATTTTTAGTCTCCTTCTGACTATTGATGAGATTATTTTATCCAACTTAGGCCTGAGGTACTGAACGGGTGAAAGAAGGCTAAAGCTAACCTCTCCAGCAAATTTCCCTTACGCTGAAGAAAACCGTCTGGCTGAAACAAGAATAAGCTAAAATGATGTCACCCACTTTGAAGGGGTTAATGACTGAATAATATATAATGTATAGGTTATTCAAACAGTACATACTCTACGGTAGAGGAATAATACTTACTCTGGGAAACAATGTTCACTATTTATATACAACAGTTTCAGCCCGACCTGGACCCTCTTTCGGTAACAGTATCTGAAGTGGGTCCATTTTCGGCCCAGACTGTTGTTCCACTTCAGATGATTAATTCCGTACGTTGGTATGATTCTTCCACTGGGACAAATCACGGTACTGTGAAACTGACATATGCATAAACGGTTATTCAAAGCTACGTATACAGTAATTCAAAGCTGTTCGTACTATATCGAAACATGTATAGCACAGGAGTCATAGATATATAATTTCTTCTTGACTGAACTTATCCCTAACTATACAGCTGTTCTGATGGTCCACGTTGATCTGATTTCCTCTCGGGATATGGGGAAGAATACAGATACCTCGTAGGATATTCACAGGGTGCTTTGTGACTCCATCCCTTGTTATTTCATCCTTACTACAAATCCGCCTCCCACTGCCGCTTACGTTATAGCCATCCGTGTGCATCAGCGTTACCTGGGACGCGTCTTCCTTCGGGATATTCATGACGCGCGTGATTATTAATACTGTAGCCACTGCTGGTAAATATAGAAGCTTTTTTAATAACTACTCCTGGTAAACAGCAGAATCTACTAAACCTCTTTCCTAATACTTCACATTGACGTCTTCCTTGTTTCAATCTTGCTAACTCTGGACGATATTATTTAGCTTCGGGGACATTCAAGCTGAAGGGATTAGGTGCGGCCTTCATAAACCCCTCCATACCCAGGGCACTCTCTTGAACCACTGTAAATAAAATCGTCTGGAAGTAGCCACAATAAAACGCACCTCCCACTGATGGTACTGCCGTCCGTGTGTACATGTATTTCTAGTCAAGCGCTGTCCTTCACGGATATTTTATGACTCGTGTTAATACATTTAATAACACTACCGGTATGACAGACCTTTATCAATGACATTTTCAGTCGTGGTTCGCGTTTATCATGAAAATCTTGATCTGCTGTCGACTTCCTGGGGCACAAGGGCTGGCAGTGCTTAAGCCCCTTCAGCACGATTACCGTACGTCTTTAATCTTATGCCTGCATCCACCAGACGTTTTTCTTTTACGAAACAGAGACCGCTGTCAGTGAAGTTAGAGGCAGTTTCTAATAACCCACTCAGTACGAGCTATATCCTAAATGCCGCATAAGAACGTCTGTAGGTGACCAAATAAAAAATAATAAAAAAATGAACAAGTTAACCTACAGAGCCCGATGACGTGTTTTACATTTAATTCTCTTTTATCTGCAGACAGCTTCATTCGTCTTAAGAAAGCCCCCTTGTGGTGAAGGGGTTGAGGTGTGTCTAACCCCCTCCGGAACGAAAGTCTACCCTGAGTCAAACAAAATCGTCCTAAGGTAGCAAGAATGAAGTAAAATAATGTGATTCTGTTGTAGGTGGCAGGAGAATGTATGGTAAAGAGATTAGATATCTTCTGCCACCAAGGTGCGTTTTTTACACGTCGAGCCACTGTAATTACAGATATTCTTGAGATTTGTATGAATGGTCGATATCACGTATTGCTGCGACGTCCATATGTTTTTAACGCCGAAATGCCAGCTCTGCACGTCTTTCCGGATGGCGTCTGTCGTTTTTAGTGAGCTCTGATTAACGTACCGCAGCAGAATTTTTTTAAAATGTCTCCACTAACGTTTTGGTCAAGAAGTGAGGGACTTGTGTTTTGCTCAAGCTAACACCACACGTATTTATTCATATCAGAAACCCACCACTGTCAGACATCTGACGATTTTATTTACTCTTAGGACACACTTTTCGTGCTAAAGGAGTTAGATGTTGCCTTCATTCACTCTCACACCTGAAGGTATGTCTATCAAGTCGAAAAAAATTGTCTGGTAGCGACAACAACTGAATTGGCAGTACGTCTTCAAATAATAAGTGTTATGAGTTTCTGATATCGGGTGGGTGAAAACGCGTGATGGTGAAAGCTGTTCTGTCTCTAGTCACTGCAGCGTCTCTTTCTCTACTTTCCTCTCATTGCCCGTCTCGTCTGGCTGGCGAAACGTGTCACTAGCAGTCTTCACTTTTATACAGGGTTCAGTCTTTGGGATGGCACACTACCTAACCAACACATCACGTTATCTTGCTGTCATCATCATCATCATCATCATCATCATCGTCATCATCATCATCATCATGCTAATAACACATTGCACTTGTCCTTCCTACCTGTACATCATCATCAACACATTACACTATCATCCTACCTATCTGTACATCATCATCACCACCCTATCCTGTCAGTACATCACACTACCACCGTATCTGCTTTATCATCACATAATCCCCCCCATCACAGTCCTATCACGCTACCTTATCACAACATCAGGGAGTGACCCTTATTACCCTCCTAGTGCCAGACGATTTTGTTCAGCTTAGGAGACCGCCACAACACTGAAGAAATAAAAGTAATGATGGCTAAAAGTAATCCCTTAAGCTGGAAATCTCTCATGGTGAATCAAATCGTCTGTAGGTAGTAAGAATAAAATAAACTACGTCTTCGGGTTGAAGGGGTTAATATCGTCTTCCAAGCCCTCCCGATACATAAAAATTCCTAAGAGTGATGTAACCTAAGAGCCGGATTACAAACTCACTCACCTTCCCCCATCCAAGACGTGACATGAGCTATGGCACTCTATTTATAAACAATCCTGTGCTTAAGTCCTGTATAAGATTGTTTGTATATCCACTTGCCTTCACCTATTCAGCTACCAAATAATTCACATCCAAATTAGAGTGAATAATAAAGTGAATAATACGAGAAAATAAAGTGATTCGCCATATTAACTGGCTACGAATGAGAGCTGCTTATCGTAAAAATTGGTATGGGTACTTTTATAAATAGGGTCGCTGATATAATGAGGAAGCAGGCTGTCTTATCACGTCATGCCCTCCCCCTCGCTATCTCTATCCTTATCTCCCTCACGCGCCCACTAAACTCGCCTCACCTCACATCACCCGCTTCTTAATACCAAAAACGTTAACTATCAAAACCAGGAAAACCCAACAAAACTAATGAGATGTTTGGTTATGGCTAAGAACGTCTCACCTCAAAGCAGGCAAGCTACCGAGAAAAAAACTGACGAAACGAACTTGTTATAGCAACATGATACGCTGCTTCGCTCGGGATAACTATTTTGCTATACAACCTTGATTATTTGATAAGAAAAAATACAACCTTGATTATCTGATAAGCAAAAATATTATCATCAGCATGCGTAGATGAGTGGTAACAAGCCCAGCAGCAAGCCTGAGTTTACTGTTCTTTACTCTAACTTGGTCTATTTTTACGTCCTTCTACAGTTATTTCACTTAGCTTCGTGTCAGAAAAAGACAATACTACGGCTCCACAACCTAGCCAAATCACTTCTTTGTGACTAAATAATCTTCATGAGTTAATCAATTATTATACTGCAACATTTAAGGTGGAAAGATGGCAATTTTTGGCCAAGTTACAGTAAGATGGGAATATAAAATCCAACTTGGTCGTCGTTCAAGTGTTGGAGAAAATTATATTCTTTTTACTCTAACTTGGCCTAAAATTGCCATCTATCCACCTTCCCGACACAGTTGTAATAACAAATTAACAGTGGAATATGATGCCAATCACGAAGAAATGCTATGGAAAGAATTTAGAGCCGTAGCACTTTTTCAATCATTGAGTTTCAAGAAACAAGCTTTAAAAGGTCACTACGCTAGGTGAAATTGGTGTGAAAGTACCATAATCCTACTTTTAAAGCCAGATCTTGGTATGCACAGATACGCGTTCAGAAGCACAAAACAAGCTGGCCTGTGCTCAACAGTACGTCAAGATTTATCCACGTTTCTGTTTTGGACGCGCTTGTTCCATTACGGTACTACTTAGATAGGTCTGGCCAGGCTTATATATGCGTATTCGGACACACACACACACACACACACACACACACACACACACACACACACACACACAAAACGTCCTCTTATTATAGATTACTGCCCAAAACGGTAACCTGCAGACAACCGGGCAATTGAGTTTTATTATATTGCTGCCCTGAGCGGTAACCACCAAGCCAGTTTACTGAGTGGGTACATTACTCTCCATAAATGCACATCTCCATAAAGCCTGACTGACTGAAACTACTGATTGGCTTCCTTTACCTCTTCAAAACGGTGACGCCTTCTACGTTTAGTTCTTGCCTCCCCCCAGTAATTATACTTGGCTTAGGAGAGATTTTTCGATATGATGTGGTTAGATGGAGGCTTCAGCAACTCCTCTTACAAAATGTGTGTGTGTGAGAGAGAGAGAGAGAGAGAGAGAGAGAGAGAGAGAGAGAGAGATTATCCCACATGGTGAGGAAAATGATCTGGTACTGAAAAAAAAAAAAAAAAATGCAAGGCTTTCATGGAGTCATCTTACGTTTTTAAAAATTATAGCAAGTAAACGACCTTACATACTGTAAGTTTTTTTTTTTTTTTAATTAACGACTTCCTCTTCAGGTAGTATTTAAATGTTAACTAATATCGTCTTTTTTTTTTTTTTTTCAGGTAAGGGTGATATGTGAATAGCTACGATAACTGAGCACCAATGAAACCACACAAAGGCAAACTAACACAACAGGTAGGCTATTACGGTATATGTTCTTTTCATTTTATTACCGCCAAAAACATTACACTACAACCTCTAAACAGGCAAGCGATTTGAACCTGTTGCGGCTTCTATTTTAAAACAGTTCAGTTTCAGAGTACAGAACATGACATGCAGTATTACCAGTTTAATATTGGAACTTTATCGCAAAATTGTCGTTCCTCCTCGTATGATACGGCCATATTTGCCTACGACCTCGTAAACACACTATGCAATATTTTTCTTACACCGGTACGCTACTCTATACTATACAAAGCTAGTTTACTACACTACACTACACACCTCAACACTACAGTACACTACATTACACTGCACTGCACTACCCTGCACTACATTACACAACATAAGCTACATTACACTGCATAGTTACAATGATACACTACACTGCATTACATTAAGTACACTACACAACACTGCATTACATAAAGTACACTACATTACACTGCATTAATCTAATTACATTACACTACATTACACTGTATTACATTACAGCACACTACACTACAAATGGTTATCACCAATTCACAACTACAGTAATTACACTACACTACTCCAATATACAACAGTAGAGTTTAATATAGGCTACAGGTATTACCGAACGCAGCACTTAATCATCAATATCATTTCATCACACTGCAAACCACCCTACACTTATTCATCACTATCACTACACTGGACTACGCTACACCACACTACAATACAATACGCAGCACTATACATTACACTACAGTACAGTACGCTACACAAAACTACATTACGAGACACTACACTACAGTACACTACACCACACCACAGTTAATGTCAAATACCTTTAATATCCAGTGCAACAACGCCATCCCACATTTACCATCACATTAACCTGAACTGCCCACCATTACACCCGCTACACCGTAAACTACACCATATTGCTACACAGATTACACCACATCGCGGCACAGATTGCACCATTCGCACTATACCTTGTCGACATAATATCACATCACAGTAGGCAGAAAATGTGGTTAAACTGTGAACATATTTGAGGCACCGCATCATATTTATCTCTACCCCTCATTCTGCCGCACCACGCCACACTGGCCATCACACTGCACCACACTTACCACATCACAACTTCCGCACCACACCACACTCGCCGTTCCATACTAGGGCACCCTTATCACATCACACAACTCTCTCTCTCATCACATTACGACAGAATCATTACACCACACACACCAAACTGCCACACCACACTACACCACGCTACTCTACACTCTCCCAAACACTAACCACAACACAAACTAACCTACACTTACCACATCCCACCACACCATACAATGCCCTCTCTCGCACCATGCACACTAAAACACATCACTGTATTTCACACCACACTGCATCACACTCTCCCCACTCCACTCTGCATTTCCTACATCCACAAACTCTCTCGCCACACTCTTCCATGTCACACCACACCAGAACTTCCCTCACAACAACAAATCATTACAGAAGTCGCCAGTCACCAGCGTTATTACACCACACAACACACTTCACTATAAAAACACAAACTAAAACAAAAAACACATTACCGCAGACCACAAAACCTCCTTAGTAACACACGCCAAACACATCATATCACGCACCTTTAAACAAAAAATCACACCGAAAACACACACACACACACACACACACACACACACACACACACACACACACAGCAATACAGTACATCTGACACCAGCAATACACCGGCCGGAACAATAACCCCACAGGCATCATAAATACACATCACATAAAACTCCCCGCCACAATCACAATCACTCCAAGCACCACACACACACACACACGAATTGCCTGCTCTTTCTTTATGGGAGTTCTTTTACGCCAATGCTCCATTCGTCACCAGATGTATTCCCAAAAGTTCTTGACAGTATTACTTTACACACACACAGTATTACTTTACACATACACACACACACACCCACACACTTACCATTCACTGTCACACTGTTCACTTTGGCATACTTCTTCCACATGTTACTAACATAAACATTTTGCCGTCTTTGCAAATTTTCTCCAGTTTTTTCCTCTTACGTATTTTTTTTTTTTTTTTCGGAGATCAGTAATACCTTAAATAACCGTCAGTTTTCTTCGTCGTCCTTCTCAACTCCTTCTATGTTCATCATGTCATAGTCTTTTACCAAACACATAAATTGTCATATCTTGCAGTCTTCCTCACTGATATTCTCTGGTTTTATTCCTTAATACCTTTCATACTTTCTTTCCAGATCCACAGATGCCACAAAATTCAGTCTTCCTCGAAATCTTTGTCAAATCCCTCCTTGTTAATCTTACTCTCCTTTACCAAATCCATAAGTGCCGTAAACATCTTGCAATCATCCTCGCCAACACGCTCCTGTCCTTCCCTGTTTGCCCTGTCAGACGTCTTTACCAGATCCATAAATGCCATAAATGGCTCGCTGTCTTCCTCATATCCGTCCTACTTCATCTTGTCACACTCCATTCAGGGCCATGAAAGCCATAAATATCTTGCGATCTTCCTCACTAATCTTCTAAAGCTCTTCCTTATTCACCCAGTCACAAGCTTCTTCAAGATCCATAAAATTCCAGAAAAATATAAACAGACTTTCTTGTAAGCTTTTACATTTCCTTCATGTTTAACCTGTCAAACGACTCACTCTCTCTCTCTCTCTCTCTCTCTCTCTCTCTCTCTCTCTCTCTCTCTCTCACACACACACACACACACACACACACACATTCTTGTCACAAAAATCTTACCCTCTTCGCAAATTTCATGTTGTTCGTCTTGTCAAAAGCTTCCCACCCATAAATGCTATAAATATACGAGTATTAAGTCTTTCTCGCAGACGTATCCAGACCCACCTACGCTCTTTCCAGATTCATAATGCCATAAATATCATAACGCTGCTCTTTACAAACTTCCTAGTCTCCCCTTGTTCATATTCCTTTACTCTTTCCCGATCCATGAATAATTTACTACCCCCCAACGTAAGCTTTCTTCAATCCCACTAAGTCCACTTTATCGCACGCTTTTATTTTCGCAGATTCGCAAGTGCCATAACCTGTAATATTACTTTCCTTCACCGATCGCTCCTTCTTTATTTTGCCTTACTCTTTATTTTTTTTTTCCCCCAGTTCAGAAGTGCCGTATAATCTTTCCTACAAGCTTTTAATATCATCTCACTTCACATATTTGATCTACGCAATCCCTGTGACTCCGAAAATCACAGTTTTGCCTCATTATTTTATTTTTTTAAAGATGAGATTCTAGAAATATCACATAATCTTTCAAGCTTTCACCATCATTCACCTCACTTCAAATGGCTGATCTACACAATCCCTGCCACTCCAGAAGTCACCCTATTCATCACCCTAGACACTCGTGATATCTGTCAAGCTCAATCGATCACTTTTCTTCCCAACGGTGTACTTTTTAATGTATACCTTCTGTTTTACGACTCACTTTCAAAATTTTTTCCTACTGCTACGCCTGGAGGGTTTTCATTCAAGTTAGGAAGATTTTTCGGACAGTGAGATGGTTACAGTCGCCATAAACACTTTACAGTGACACCTTTCTCCTTTTCTCTTTTTTTTTTTTTTTTTTCCCCTTGCCTTGACCTGTTTTTACTACGATTACATGTTTTTCTTACTGCCAGGCAAGTGTTTAGCGTTGGGGGCAGCTTTCGTAGTGAAGGGGTTAACATAAAAAAAGAAATTCTTCAGATTTTGCACTTTGGTCACCTTTGCTTCTCAGTAAGGGTCCCTCACTGCCTTCGATACAACGTGGTTACCGTTCCATTCAGGCATGTTATCTAAAAGTACTCTCTCTCTCTCTCTCTCTCTCTCTCTCTAAAAACGTACTCAAGGCCACATTACGCTACACACTACACAAAACAATACACTCACCACAAGAAATGTCTAAAAGCATAAACCACATCCCAAATTGAAAGCATCACATTACACGACTCCAGGCGCAACTACACCATATCAAACGAATCACACCACCTTAAATTACACTACAACACACCACATCGCACTACATCATACTGCACCACCACTACACTTCACGAGACACTAGCAACATTAACACAACGCCACACGACTCTACATACTACGGTACACTTCACTACTACTACTACTACTCACCTCAGCCTGTGTGGAGTGGTCCGGGCCTCACCACACACACTGTCTCCAGCCAATGGTCCGGGGCATCACAACGCGATCTGACGGAGGGAAAGACTGAATCAACACTTACCATACTCTTACACAACACTAACACCACTCTTACACACACACACACACACACACACACACACACACACACACACACGCAATCAACATCACTCTTTACACCGCCTCAACACTTCACTCTCCTACGCATCAGCACATACCCACCGTATCACTACTTACACCACGTCAAAACCACACACTAACGCCACATCAGCGCGACACTCCCTTACACCACGTTGCTTCATACTGGCGAGATGTGGATGGTAGTAGGAGATGAGGGGAAGAATAGTAGGAAAGGTTGGAGGAGGAGGAGGAGGAGGAGGAGATAAGGGGAAAAAACGTGGGGGGAATGAGATAGCAATAGAGGGGAAAAAAGAAGAGGAAAAGATAGGAATAAAAAGGAGGAAAATGAGATGATGAGGGATACGTAAGGGAGGAAGAGGAGGAGGAGGTGGAGCGGGGAATGTGGGGAAAAATGCAAGAGGAAAGGTACGTACGGGGAAGGGGTAGGGTAGGAGGGAGAGGGCAGAATGAGTAGGAAGAGATAAGAAGACCGGGAGCAAGGAGGAAAATGACAGTGCTGAGTCGTACGTAAACGAGGAACCGGATAGGAGGAAAATGATAAAACAAGGAACGACGAGGAAGACAAAAAAAAATATACCATGGAAAACAAGGATCAGCAATCGTGTTAGCTCTGTCAATGCTGTTTCTTATAGGGCAGGTTCTGGGTACGTTATCTTTTCTCTAAGTGTAAGACAGTGAGTATGCACTAGGAGGAAGGGATGGCAGGATGGGGTGGATAAGTGGGAAAGAGAAGGAATTGTAGGAAAAGTAAAGGGAGGGAGAAGGAGCGGTGAAAGTGAGGGGGAAAGGGGAGAGGAAAAGAAGACTTGGAAGATGGAGAGAGAGAGAGAGAGAGAGAGAGAGAGAGAGAGAGAGAGAGAGAGAGAAGTAAACATAGAGAAGGGAGAAACGAGGAAAAAAATGAAGAGGCGAAGTCAAGACAAAAAGAAAAAGGAAAAGAGCAGAGAGGAGAGTGGTAGACAAGAAAGAAGAGAGGAAGGCTTGGAGGGGATGGAGAAGGAGAGAGAAAGAACAGGAAAAGCCAAAAGGAGGAGGAGGAAAAAATGGAAGGGGATGGAGGAGGTGAGGGGCAGAGAGGGAAGAAAGACTATGAAAGGTAAACACAGTGAAGATGAAGAAGCGATGTTGAAAAATAAAGTACGGAGGGAGACGTAAGGGAAGGGACGGGCAATTGGCAGACAAGTGAGGGAGTGAGAGAAATTTGCAAGACAGGGAAGTTAAGAAGACTGACCGACAGATTAACTGTCTGATTGACTAGGAGGATGGAGAATGATTGATTGACACATTAATTGAATGACTGATTGACTTAACTGATTAACGGGACAGGAAAGGCATGAAAAGAGTTTATTAACTGAATCACTGATTTATTAATTACTTGAATACCTTAACTGCCAGATTCACTGACTGAAAAAATTGACTAACACCAGGATAAGGGGAGAAAGAAAAGGAAAAGAATTTGCCCCCTCTCCAGTGCGCTCGTGTGTGTGTGTGTGTGTGTGTGTGTGTGTGTGTGTGTGTGTGTGTGTGTGTGTGCGCTTACATATAAAAACCAGACGCACAAAAATGGTTAATAATACAAATATGTGTGTGCATATTTAAACAAGGTGCACAGTACCGGGATAAAAGACGGACTACTGTAACTTCACAATGATATATACTGTTTATATGTCAGACAAAATATATCACCCACAAATAGAGTCTGTAAGAACTGAGAGCTTCCGTTACCTGTGTATTTCTGAAATTTGGTAAATGAGGCTTACTGTTGTGTGTGTGTGTGTGTGTGTGTGAGGGAGTTTAAAATCATGCCAGGTGGATGCTCAAATAATGTTCCTACACTCTTAGGTAAACCTAGGTATGCAAAAGGTGGAAGCTTTGGAGTAAAAAATAATAAAAATAATTCCTTTAACATTTCATAATTTAGTATTCACACATTTTTAAAAAATACATCGAGTAATAAATTGTATGTTCATCAAATGTTTAGTAGTTTTTATACGTAACTAATGATTGCAGTATATACATTACTTCTTGCGATATGTCTATTAAACACCTTGGTTTAGTTTTACACCTCTTTTATGAGCAGTTTAAAAAGCTGTAATAATCGGTTAACTTTTGATGTTGTTGCTTTGGACGCCCTATTCTTGATTTACCGTATAATCAGGCTAACTACAGACGATTCTCACTTATGTAGATGAGAAGAGCCAGTAAAATGGTTGAGCAGTGCCCTATCCCATATGACCCCTTCGCTGCAGTGGACATAGGTATTTTCTTCACGCCGACAGACGATTTTGCAGCTAAATCATGGACAGTCAAAGGGTTAAAATGATAAACCCTTCATCCGGTATGAACTTTTTTTTCTTTTTTCAGAATAACACCAGGTTCTATTGTTCTAATAACTGGTGTGTCATATGCTATCACCTGACGATTTTCTTCAGCAGCAAAATTAAGTTCAGTCTCTACATTTTTCGTATTCAGGCCCACACCAGACGATTTTGTTCAGTTGAGAAAATCCTACAATAAAAAGTTTATCTTAGAGAACACACCACCAGACGATTTTGTGGTACTGAAAAATCCTTAGCTCAACGTGACTTAATCACTGTGAAGCATTTGATCCACCTGTGTGTGTGTGTGTGTGTGTGTGTGTGTGTGTGTGTTACAAATGCGTGAAAATATAGCCCGACATGAAAGCCCAGTCAATAAACGGTCTGCTCTATCATCCATTAAATAACCCCACCAGAGAGAGAGAGAGAGAGAGAGAGAGAGAGAGAGAGGACTCGAACCCATGCGCGGTGCAGTATTGAAATGGCACCGTCGGCCGCGTCAGACGTACGATTCAATTAACAATGAAACAGGTACGACAGGGGGGAGCAGAAATTTTAATGCCCCGCGCCGCTCATCAAACGCTAAGAGTCTTTCAATAAACAAAATCTGGGAAACTGTGAGCAGACTGAGCACCGCCATCACTGCTGCTCTGATATAAGGGGCGTATCACACACACACACACACACACAGACGGATTTATTCATCGCCCGAAATTTATCACAACAAAACAAGTGTATCGGAGGCCAATAAATCAACACACAAGTCAAGCGACACCTAGCCTACACTCTACACACTCCCCCTCTTTTCTCCTCCCCCTCCCCTTCACCCCTCTCCCGTCCCTCCCCTTCCCACGGTAAAGTCGGTAGTTCATTAATATGGCAACACACGACACGGGGAGCGCTGAGTTGCCAGTTAGTAAATAGAGAGCTCGTGCCGAGGGGGAAGAGAGAGGTAGGGAAAAATACACGGTAATAATTAAATGGTGGCAACACACTCTCCCCCACCCCCATGGACTATGTCAATATTTTGGCTACTGTCCGTTTACCAGTGGATCACAGAGGAGGCTGGGCAGAGTGAGGCAAAATACGAATGAGTTACCATCCCTGCACTCCATATTCTCGTTGTATAGGAGGCAACGTTATCACCTCTTCCACTGCGATATTTATTTCCTCGTAATACTCGCGTGTCTGGTTATCTTTTTAATATCGGCATAGTTGGATTTCACAACATACATGAGGATATTAACCTGTACAGTAGAAGACATAATACACCGCTAAGGAGGTGTTACAAAATCTCCAAACTCGGTGAACATACAAACATCTCCCTATTTTCCCTCCTTTGATGCAACCAGGTATTTTTTCTCAAACCTTCATACCTCAGTCGCACCTTTTTCCACTTTATTTTTCCATTCCCCGCCTCCCCATCACCACGAGTGAAGACTTTAGCCTACCCTGTACATCACGAGGGTTCCCAGACACATAGGTAAATATTTGCTAGCTCGGGATATGACTGCTGACGACGCCATATTTGTACACGATCACCACAGGATTTGGCGCCCAGATTGAAGATGTGATTTGGCTTAACGGGCTTGCGATTCATACTGGCGGATATTAAAACGGAATGGGGTAAAACAGACTGCTGCTGAATACTGAATATTAAAATGGCGTATAAGTGCTGCGTCTGATTAAAGAAAACTGTTAAAAAGGATTGGGGTACGTGTGGGATGCCCACCATCCACGCACTTGCTGTGGCACTACCTTCCAGTGAGTATACTGAGTAACGAGCCAAATGGTTAATTGTAGCCCAGGAAACCATTTATTACGGTGGGTGGTAACCATATTACCAAACGGATGCATTGCAGTTGAGTGGGTTAAGGCGCTCCAAATTAATGTGACTACTGTAAAGGGATTTGCATTAGAGGTCCAGCGACTAATTACACTTAAACGTCAGGACTGAGCAGAGTAACCTCTGGCCCCTGCGCTCCCGACTGAGCAATATGAGGGTCATAAGACAGAAGGAATAGGACATTATTTTACACCTGAATAGCAAATATAGCACAGAACTTGTGACATGTTTGCGATTCAGGTCTTTTAAACATTAGAAAGGAATGGAAGAAACCTACATAATGGCTGCATACGAATCAGAAACTGGGTAAAACTATAATATTTGAATTTAAAATGCGTATTTCAAAAGACTAAGGTAAAGGGCGTGGATCGCTCGTGATTCATGTCTACGGAACAGTGAAAAGAATAGGATAAAAATTAGGCAGTTTTTATTCAAGAATTTTCAGTGTGGTAAAACTATGCTGTACATTATCTTACACAAAAAAGAAATGTTCAGATTAATCCATGTGCTAAGGAATGTGGGTATGCTGGTATAATAGGAAAATTAAGGACAGAAGACCTGATACTCGATCAACACTCAGGACCCCGACTCTCATCTATCTGTCCAGCGTTACCTGGACTATATCGCTTTTTACTGTGGGCCTGTAACTGTCATCTATCCATCTAAGAATGATTCGCAACGAATTTTACAGAGTATGATGCATGTGATGACGAGGAGCTACAGAAAGGATGTAGAGCCACAGTATTTATTCTGCCACTGAGCCACGGAAAATAAGTTGCACAGACGAAAAGCTGGGCCAAGTTAAAGTGGAAGAACTCAAGAATACTAAACCTGTCCCACCCATAACAGGGTTATTCTTAGCACAGCCTAACATGTACTGACAAATAACAACCGTATTCAGTATACTGTTCGCTGGCCAAATACTTCAGTTTTAACCTGCGTCAAGGTTTCAGTAACAAACTTATTAGCTGCCTTTCATTACTTAGGATTTGCATTTGCTACGACTTTCAAATAATCACAGAAAGTAAAGGAAATGCATAGAAAATTTCTTGTCTCTTGTTATTCCTGCAAAAACAAATCTGCGACCTGACATGTACAGTAAAATAATTATAATAAAGAAACGTACATGTCAATCAGTCAGAGCATTAGGAGGTAACAAGGCGATGATGATAACGATGATGGTGGTGGTGGTGGCGTTCACATAGCATCATCCTTCTCTATCCCAGTCAAGCCTTCTACCATTACCCTCACTCTGGCACCCTTTCACACTCACACCCAAACCACCTCCCACCATCCCAATTCCACACACACACACACACACACACACAATGTTCCTCCAGTCGGAAATCTTTCACACTCGCACTGTCGTTCACTCTCACATTCACACTGAAAGCACTTCCCATAACCACTGTCATCTCCAGTATTTCACTCGCACATCACTCATTCCAACACCTTCCATCATAGTCATTCAGCTGTTTCACACAGGCACTCCATTCTCTCGCACTTTCAGACGCACGTATCGAAACCTTTCACCACCATTTTCACTCTCCCACAAAAACCCACACACTCACACCCCACTTTTCCCTACTCCAATCTTTCACATTCACATCACCTTACTTCAAATTTTCACTCCAGTCTTTCACACACACAGTCCACTCTTTCATCCTCGCACTGAAACCTCCCACCACAAGCACACACGTCGGCCGCTCATAAACCACCCATCAATTTTGAGGCGAGGGACGGTACAGTCTTGATTTAGTGGCGGTCGTGAGGGATGCGTCGATATTAAATGCAACAAATAATCATTAATAAACACACCACGACAAAGGGCGGGGGTGTGAATTTGTTGTACACGAGCGCTAAAAGGGCGATTGTTGTAACTGACAGCGAAGTTAGTGTTACGGATAGAGAGAGAGAGAAGGGGAGGGAGGGAGATCGGTAGAGGTGGCGGGCGTACGATGTTATTTGGCGCTAATGTTGTCGTCTGGGCGGCGTGCGGGAGAGAGTCAGGGCTGGCGGACGTACGATGATTCCAGTGGTGGTTCTGGGTACACAGGTAATCTTTATCTGCGAGGCTTGTGACGCTGCACATTTGTCTCTTTATAAAAGCCTCTACGTCTCCATTACCCTTGGGCTTGTCGGGCATCTGTCTCTCCATACTTACACTCTGAGAAATTTTAAGCCAGCCTCTGGTACGTCATTTCGGTAACATTAATTCCTCGTTTTCTTTCTACTCTTTTCCCCATCCTCCGTAGTGAGGCATTCCATCCCCTCTCCTCGCTTCTGCTCCTACGGTTCTAAGCTAATTCGAACCCCATTTCCCCTCCTTCGTCACTCCCTTTCCTCCATTAAACCCTCCTTAACTGTGGGAGGGAGGTGCGAGGGACCGGGGAGGGAGAGAGAAAAGGTAGGGGGAGGGGGAAGGGAATGCAGGGAATGGAAGGTAGGCAAGGAGGAAATGTTGTACGGTCTAGAACAGCAGTGGGAAGAGAGAGAGAAAGCAAACCAGGTGGTGTGGAAATAGGTTAACAAAGATGTGGGAATGTCGGAAGATAGGTAACCGTGAGAGAGAAACGGTAAACACGAGAGGGGAACTAAACACCCTGAAACCGAAACAGGCAAATGGACAGGGGAATAGGAGGAGGGAGAAGATGAGAGGCACAGACAGGGAGGATAGGAGGTGAAGATATAGACAGGGAGGGAAAACAGCGATTAAGCGTTACACAAGGAGGGCGAGGCAATCAGACACAGGTTGAGAGTACGAGAGAAGGAAGGCGGGGGAAAGAGGGAGTGAGTGGTAAACACACAGACAAGGAGGGATGTAGGCAGACAGAAAAGGAAGCTAAGAGACGGAGGGAGGGATGGCAAAATAAGGTTGAGAGAGGGGAGACGGAGGTAGGGACGGGGAGGGAGGAGACACTTTGAAAGATGGTGAAAGGGGAGGGTCCATCTCGCGCCTGGTGGGAACGGGTCGACCTTGGCACTACGCTTCTTGCTTGGTGATACAGGAGGCAGGCAGGGAGGTAGACAGACAGACGGGGAGGCAGAGAGACTGACGGATATAGAGAATGGAAAGGAGGGAAGAATGTAGGAAGGCATTGACAGAAATAAGCAGATGTGACACGCAAAGAAGTAGAGAGAGAGGGACGGAAGAAAAGTATAGCGAGACCACACGGATAAGGAAAGAAGGGAGAAACCTAGAGACAGGAATGGATGAAAGGAGGGAAGGGGAAGGAAGAGAAAGACAAGTAAAGAGGTAGACAGAAAGATGGAGGAAATAGACACTGGTAGAGATGGTGAAAGGGACTCCACCATCTCGCCCCTGGTAGGGACGGGTCGATCTTGGCACTTCGCTTCTTGCTTGATTATAGTGTTGGTAGACAGCGATGACAGGCAGGCAGATGGACAGAAGGGCAATGAAGGTGGAGAAACACTAAGGGAGGTAGATCTGAGAGGGGGGGGGTAGAGACAAAGACAATGAATGAGAAGAAGGGATGAAGGTAAAGAGGAAGGTGAAAAGAGGGGTAGGAAAGAGGAAGGACACAGACAGATAGGAAAGTTGAGAGATGTCGGGAATGCAGACAAACGGACAAACAGAGAGTGATTGAGGAAAGGTAGGCTGAAGGTAGAGAGGAAAGGAAGGTTGAAAATAGATAGAAGGGAGTGAGTAGAGAGGAAATGCAGGATGAAGGTTGAGAGAGGGTAGACAGAAAGAAATGGAAGGCTGAGGGTAGAGAGAAGGCAGAAAAGGAAGAATGAAAGTAGAGAAGAAAGGAAGAATGAAGGTAGAGAAAAGACAATAGGCATGCTGAAGGTAGAGAGGAAAGGAAAAAAAAAAAAGAAGATACAGAAAAGAGTGTAGACAGAAAAGGAAGGGCGAAGGTAGGGAAAAGAAGGTAGAGAGGAATGGAAGGATGAAGGTAGAAAGAAAACGGTAGACAGAGAGGAAAAGAAGGATGATGGTAGACAGAAAAGGAAAGGTGAAGGTAGAGAGGAACGGTATGATGAAGGTAGAAAGAGAAAGGTAGATAGAGGGGAAAAGAAGGATGAAGGCAGAGAAAAAGTAGGTAGAGAGGAATGGAAGGATGAAGGTAGATAGAAGAGAGTCGGTAGGTAGAGGGAGGTAGAGAGGAGGCACTATTAAGGAGGGTGAAAGGGAGGCCAGCGTCTCTTGCCTGGTGGGGACGGGTCGACCTTGGCACTACGCTTCTTGCTTGATAATAGTCGTGTGCTGTGCTGTGCTCCGCTGGCGTGGCAAGATGGCGCGGCAGACCCAGCTTCAATGGCGGCTGCGGAGGTGGTGGGAGTAGGTATGGAAGGCAGGGAAGTGGATTTGGATAGGTCGATTGGTAGCTTGCTATGAGCGCGGAACGTTAAGTTGGTAATTAGGTTGGTAGGTAGGCAGGAGGAATGATAGGTTCCCAGGGTTGGTAAATAGATTAGCTGGTAGGCTGGGAAATGGATCTGGTTAGGCTGATTGGTAGTTTGGTAAGAGGGAGGGACGTTACGTTGGTATTTAGGCAGGTAGATAGGCAGGTCGACTGACAGGTACCCAGGGTTGGTAAACTGATCTGTAGGTAAGTAGGGATATAGTTCAGGTTTCAGGTACGTATGAGCAAGTGCCCAGGTAGACAGACATGTTAAGAGATGACTAGGTGCGAAACTGTTATTTAGGTGGCTGGGAAGGTAGGTCACTAGGTTGGTAAGCAGGTAAGTAAGCAAACAGGTAAAGAGGTTAGGTTGGTAGGTGAAGCTGAGTTAGGCTTCGTTAGGTTACTTATTCAGCTGATTAGGTGGGTTAGTAGGATGGTACGTTGGCAAGTTACATTAGGCCAAAGTACGTGGCATTAGGGTATGTTGATGTGTTAGAGTTGGCAAAATTAGGCAGGCAGGTTAAATTAGGCTAAGTTAGGGTAAGTAGGTAAATAGGTCAGCAAGCTAGTAAGTTTGATTTGGCCAAGGTAAGTAGGCAAAAGAAGCGAATACCGGTAGCTAGATATAAGTTACATCTTGCTAAATGAGAGTAGGTACATGGGTACGTAGGTAGGTAGAAAGGTTATGTCACGTAGGTAGGAAATTGTTAGGTAGGTCTGCAGGCTCGCAAGTAGGTTAATAGGTTGGCAGGTCAGGTTAGGCGAAGGCAGGTAGACAGGTGAGTTAGGTGAAGGTAGGTAGGCAGGTACCTGCATATAGGATATGTGAAAGGCAGTCAAGTTATGTGAAAGTAGGTAGGTACAGGGGTGAGAATGGGTAGGCAAAAAGGTGAAGATAAATAGGTGGGAAGGTGAGGATACGTAAGTAGAAGCTTAAAGGTAAGAAAGCAGTAAGGTGAGGAGAGATCGGTAACTAGGTGAGTGTAGGTAGGATAGGTAAGGGCAGGTAGGTTGGTACGAAGGTAACTATGTAGGTTAGGCCTGGAAGTTAACGATGATAATTAGAAGTGGTTAAAGTCTGAATAGGTTAGGTGGTGGTAGTGACTGTAGGTGAGCTATAATCTAGCTTAGTCTAGGTTTAGTGTTGGGGGTGGTGTCGAGGTAGGAACAAAGCAGATAATATGTGAGAATGAGTAAGGTAAGAAAGAGACAGTGGGGAAAGAAGAAAAGGTAAATACATAAGAGAGAGAGAGAGAGAGAGAGAGAGAGAGAGAGATGGATGTATGTGGTGTTCTGGGTGAGTAGGTGGCAGGCACAGAGGTGTGGACAGAAGACGTGGATAGAATTGGAAGTAGAGTCGTAGGGAAGACATGTGGTAGATTATTGAGGTATAAATACGACAGGTGGGTAGATTATAGAGGTATAAGTAGGACAGGTAGGTATTGATGTATAGGTAGAATAGGTGGGTAGATTATACGTGTACAAATAGGTCAGGCAGATAGATTATAAAGATATGGGGGGGCAGGGGTATAGTAGGAAGGTGTAGGTGTAGGTAGGACAGGGGTACATTATAGATATATACTGGTGTAGAGGACGACAGGTGAGATTATAGATATATGCATAAGTAGGACAGGTGGGTAGATTATATAGGTGTAGGTAGGGCAGGTGGGTAGATATAGACGTGTAGGCAAGAGATGGGTAGACTATAGAGTCACTATAAGGGTAGATTACAGGTAAAAGAACGCAGGCAGTGTACGGGTTATTAAAACTCGAGAAGCGCAGACATGAAAGGTGGGTAGATCAGAACAGGTGTAAGTGCAATAGGTACTTAGAACAGACAGGTAGATCGAAAGTAGAGGAATATAGCTTAGCCATAAAATTTTAAGTACGTGGAAAGGTGAACAGATATATTTTACTTAGGAAGGTAAAGCAGAAGTAGAGGAACGTGGGTTGGCCATAGGCAGATTTTCCGTCCAAGGGTAAGTGGGATGCGTTAGATCAGAATAGACTTTAGTAGAATATGTGCATAATTTACACAAATAACAAGTCGTAAGATAAGTTGGTATATTCAGCACCGTAGGTAGGGCACGTAGGTGGATCAGCAGAATAGGTGTAAGTAGGCCAGGGAGACAGATTAGCAGGAGGGTAGGTAGAACAGGTTAGAGTAGATGAGCAGAACCACCCACGTGAACCGGTCTGGGTAGATGTGACGCGGAGGTGCGTAGATTGCATAAGGTGATAGTGAGAATGCGATGACGATGACGATAACCGTGATGATGATGGAAAATTAAACTTCTCTCCCTTTGCCCTTTCATGACGGCGGCAACTCTAGTGTTCTCTTCCTGTTGACGCCTGACGATTTTATTCAGCTTAGAGTCTAGAACCCTGAGTATTAACATGATATTGATTAAATGCCCATAAAGACGACGATGACGGAAGATTATTGCAAGATAACGACAAAGACGACGACGAAAATAGTGATGATAATGATGATGATGATGATGAAAGATGTATACGACAACCTGGACATAAATGAATGGCTGTACAGGACTGACACGCTTGCTTTATCATCATCGTCTTAAATAATGAGGGTAATGTCAGTCAGTCAGTCAGTCACTCCTCAGGCTCATTGACATCATGACTTGCTCTAAACTTT
Source organism: Coenobita brevimanus (assembly GCF_032717465.1). Lineage (NCBI taxonomy): Eukaryota > Metazoa > Arthropoda > Malacostraca > Decapoda > Coenobitidae > Coenobita > Coenobita brevimanus. The sequence continues at coordinate 12,143,153 of NC_137047.1, forward strand.
TGTGGGCTGGAGTTTCCTCGGCTAAATATTATTTGATGGTTGCCAGATTGTAATACAGACTAATGTATTATAATTATATACTAACGTAATGTTTTGTCAGTAAATACAAATACTTAGCACTGCTTAAAATAGCATTTACTTTTTCAGTTGATAATCCCCACTGTGACTACAGCCTTATTTAATACTATTACTACTACTACTAATAATAATAATAATAATAATATTGTAGTAGTACCGTAGAAGTATAGTAGTGGTACGGTGGTAGTAGGTGTAACAATAATAATAATAATAATAATAATAATAATAATAATAATAATAATGTGATAAAGCTAAATAAATGTATAAGGTAAGGTGTCTCAGACGTGGTAATAAAGAGTAACACATGGCGGTGTGTGGTGATGGTGGTGGCAAGTCAATGATGCCAGACTCAACATTAGTAGGCAAGGCATTAGTAGGCAAGGCATGTGACTTGGGTGGTGATGGTTTAGGTAGTGATGATGATGGTGGTGGTGATACTGGCAATGGTGTAAGTGACGATGCACTGACGTAACTTACAGTAGAAAGCGTGTATCTGTATTGTAAAATACACAGGGTGGGCCAAAAGTTATTTTACCATAATATTATTTTATTGACACAATTATACAGTATTTCAACTACATAAAGTGTACACCTACTATATTTCAACCACCATAAATAAAATGTACAAAATGTACACCTACTATATTTCAACCACATACATAAAGTGTACATCAAGTAAATTGAAAATAAAGTTAAATCAAATGTTCAAAATTACCTCTTTCCCCTTAACACAACTGGCACATCTTAAACACAGAGTGGCAAATTCTTCTCAACTCATGATCATTTTTCAAGTTGTCACATTATGCTGTTATTCTTTCTTTCAATTCTTGAAGACTTCTAGTCTTTGTCTTGTAAACTTCCTCTTTGATCATCCCCCAAACTGCGAAGTCACATGGCATTAGGTCAGGTGACCTTGGAGGCCACTCAACAGTACCCCTTGGAGGCCACTCAACAGTACCCCTTCTCCCATGGAGGCCACTCAACAGTACCCCTTCTTCGAACCCATGTGTCGAAAGTGTTACCGGGAAAGTCTTGCAATATTCTACCTTAGTGGGGAGGTGCTCCAACTTGCATCCAAATTAATTTGGAAGCTGAAATATAACTGTGTTTTATGTGTAATATAACTGTTTAATCAAATAATATTATGGCCAAGTAACTTCTGGCCCACCCTGTATATGGATTTACTATTGACAAGCGTATTCTTAGGTGGTATTCCCGTGCATTTAGGAAGCTTACTAACACCTCTTCCTTAGCGGTTTATTTCTGATTCTGCTTCGTTACTGTATTCTCGTGTGTTAATCATGCAATCAGTATCTACATCATAAAAGAATAAGAAACAAAAAAGGACACTAATAGATAGTCTGGAAAACAAATCGTGAAGGAAGAGGTGCTAGGGATCCTCCTTACCCGACGACACCAAGAGCCTTACCCCCTACCTAATCACCGCATCTCCTTGATTCATTTATCCCTACCTACAGACAATTAGCAGAAATATTAATAAAGAATGTTGCTAACCTCATCACTGCCAGCCGTCTCTTGGAAATACTAAAATCGTCAGGCAGTAGAAAGAATAAAATAAGACATCATCGTAGTGAAGGGGTGCTGAAAAAAAGCGCAAAGACGTAAACACCGAAATCTTTTCTGATCCTTTACGAAACAACAATATGCGTGAGATGTGATTAGCTTGCACGCCACGATACAGAGCTTTTATATGATTCTTCCCTCGCGTCAGGCAATTTTATCCTTCCTGGGATGAGATTTCTCGTAGAACAACTCCTGGGGGATTATGTACCATCTTCATCAACCCCATTCCAAGTTCCATTTTCATTATATTCTGTTTTTCATTTTGTTTGTGCTAATGCCAGACGATTTTATTGATGGAGGACGCCTCTCGTACTGATGGGGTTTAATTACAGTGCATTTTTGTTACTGGAGCAAACAGAACCGATGAAAAGTTTGCAGACAAAAACAAATAGGGAGAGGACGTGAAGGTAGTACTAGAAATGACGAAAAACTACAACCACTGGAATGACGTACAGGTATTACTGTAAGAGGACGCGAAGGTAGCACAGTGAGAGGACGAAGGCAGCAAAGTAAGAGGACGTAACGGTAGCACAGGGAGAGGACGTCAAGAAACACTGAGACAGGAAATCAAGGTAAAGCAGCTAGAGGACGTACAGGTAGCACAGCGAGAGGACGTACAGGTAACTCAGCGGGAGGACGTGAAAGTAGCACAGCAAGAGGACGTGAAGGTATCATAAGAAGAGGGTGGGTCTTTCTCGGTCGACTCTCTTACTAAGGGGAAAGGGGGGCCTGGGGCGTGACGGGACTGGCTTGGGGGGGTATTAGCTAGCTGAGAGAGAGAGAGAGAGAGAAATAAAGACCACCGTTTTCTAGTAAGTGTATCTAATGTCCCCCACTTTGTGCATAGTTTACCTAAGTTTACCTAAGTACAGAACGATTATCGAGTTGGTTAGGCGAAGTATATACGTAGCAACACATGACAAGGGTCTGGCGCCCGTTTTTAACCCCTTCACAACCAGTACGTCATTTATATTTTTGTTCTTGCTATCACACTCCTTTATTCAGTTTACTTTCCAGACTAAAAGGGGGAGGAAGGACTTTATAACTCCTTTAGCACAAAGTCGTCCGGAGGTAGGAAGATGAAAATTAAAACCTGTCTTCCTAGTGAGTTGCTGATTGTCCAAGGAATGGCTCTTATCTGACAAATGGGTATGAAACGCATCTAAAAATATATACAGTATATGTGTGCAGGGCGTCAGACTTGTGGGGTGGAGTCAGGATTCCGATGGGTTGAATGATGTGTGGAAGACCGTGTGGCCCATTTCACGTGACATGGTGTTGGTAATTCTCCCACTTTTATGCTTTCTTGTTCCTCTTCGTTTCCGGATCCTACCTCACCTAATCCTCAGGCGGGAATGACACAGATGATGATGGTGATGGAAGATTGACATTATGATCATCGTATGTCGGTATATTTAACATTACTTTCATCTTTATCATCAACATCAACATCATCATCATCATCATGCCGTAATACAGTACTGGGAAATCTCTGTCGGCCTTTACGTCCCTTCCCCCTCTTCCTTCTTAGTTCTCCTCCACTAATTCTCTCCTCCTCTTTCATCTCTGATCCCGTGCTCTTTCCTCTTTCCTCCTCCTCTCTTTTCCTCCCCCTCTTTCTCTTTCCTTTCTAATCCCTTCCCCTCCTCCTCGTATCTCCTCTTTCTGCTCTCTTCCTCTCCTGTTCCTTTTTCTCTTACCCTCTCCACCTCAGCTTCCATCAGTCCCTCTCTCCTCCTTTTCCTCGTCTTTTTCTCTCCTCAGCTCTCCTCTCCTCCCTCTTTTCATCGCCTCTCCTTCTCTTCCTCCCATTTTCTTTTGTTCTCTCTCTCTCTCTCTCTCTCTCTCTCTCTCTCTGACCACTGTTCAACCGTTCCTCTCTTCCCTTCCATACCTATACCTCTCCCTCCCACACTCCTCGCTTCCTTCCCCTGCTCTTCCTAATCTCTCTTCATTCCTCTGCCTCCCCTCCTTTTATCACCGTTCATTCGCCTCCCTCCCATCCCTTCCCTTCCCTCCTTCCCCTCCCGGTATCTCCCTTGTTTCCTGTCCCTCTCCTCCCTTTCCTTCTCTTCCTCTTCCCCTCGTTCCAGCTCCCCTTCCCCCTAATCTCCCCCAGTCTCCCCTCCCGCCAGATAGCAAAGGTAGGGGAATGGTAATGGGAGACTGTACTGGGGGAGGGGGGGGCGGATGGAAGGGTAAGTAATCAGAGGAAGCCTAACAAAGTCTGTATCAGAAGGGAGGCGATGGGACAGGAGCGGAGGGGAGGGGAAGGAAGGGGAGGGGAGAGAAAACAGGGGAGGTGAAGTATGATGAGTAGCTTGAAAACTCCCTCCTAAGCTGAATAAAATCGTCTGTAAATAAACAAAGGCGTCACAGGAACGAAGGGATTAACACTGACTCACAAGGCTCACTTTCAGCTGAATCGTCTGGCGTCTGCTGGAACAGAATACTAGAGTTGTTTCGACCATCAGAGTGCTAAGGACAGGGTTGCAGCCTTTGATAATCGCGTCCATAACACTAAGATGAAAAAAAAAAAAAAAAATAAAGATAAAAGGACTAGTTATAATCACGACCATAACACTTAAGATGAAAGAAAAATAAATAAAAATAAAAGACTTGTTATAAACGCGTCCATAACACTAAGATGAAAAAAATAAAGATAAAAGGCTAGTTATATCTTCAACCCCTCCCCTGGTGGTGAGAAAAAAGTGGAAGAAAAGGCATCATCGTAGGGGAGGTCATGATGAAGGCTGATCCTGATATTTCGGAAGTTCTTTTATTAACCCCTTCCGTCCCATGACCTATTTTCTTGCTAACTCTCGACGACAGACTTCGAAATGGAGTTGGAAAAAAATCATAAGCCGAAAATAAAAATCTTCTGATGAGTCAAACACCTCCTCGTAGTGAAGGGTTTAAATCGTCTTTCGATATTCGGACCCAATATAGAAATTACGTCACCGGAGTAATGGGGAAAAAATCTACCTCAGCCCTGTCTTCCGCCACCGCGACATAAAGATGCGGTCTTCGAAAATCACGTCTACAAGATTCAGACCGAGAAGACGCACAAGTCGAATGAATATCCTCAAGTTTTGCACCATCACTGTTAAAAAGTAAAATGAAACAAAATAAAACGCGGCACGTTTTTGGAAATCGTGTCCAACAAGAGAAAGTGCAAGTCAAATAATATCTTTAAAAGTCATCTCAATGAAGTCATACGTCAGGGAAAAAAAAAAAATGGTCTATGATAATCACGTCCACAAGAAATGAGCACGAGCAGAAGCACAGTCTAAAATGTATCTTTAAAATCCTGCTACACAGTGAAGGGGAAAAAAAAAAAAAGCTTGAATTTACATTTTAAAGGGGCTGTCGAGACGTAAAACAATATGAAAACAGGAACAAAAATAATACGCAGAAAAATACAACTAAGTCTTGCAACACTGCGAAATAAATAAAAAAATCTTAAAAGGCTGTCCGGGTATAAATGAAAATAAATAAATAAATACAATACAAACAAGATGACTGACTTTCCCCAAACTAAATCTTTCAATCTTGCAACACTGCGAAATATAAAAATTGCATTTACATTTCCGAAGGTTGTAGAAGCGTAAGAAAAGCAAATCCACACACAAAAATAGCAAAAACATACAACCACGAACAAGAAGAATCGCAGTCCGAAATAAATCTTTAAATCCTGCAACACTGCCAAGTAAAAAGGTTGCATTTACATTTTCAAAAGGTTGTCGAGAAGAAAACGGGGAAAAAAGTGAATTGCGGGGGAAATTCTTGTTCACGCCGCTGAAGCACGAGGTTGTGAGCTGGCCACGTGGAATGTCTCCCCTCCCCCCGTCCCTGCCTCTAACCTTCCCTTCTCGCCACCTCTCTTACCTACTCCTTCGCCCGTGTGCCACAATCACACAAATTACAACGCTCAACACACTCAACAAATGTGGCTGTCACCGGTACAAAACATTATAACACACAGCTCAGAACAACACTCCACACAACGCAGAACAACGTCACAACACAACTCTCCTTATCTTAAAACAATCTCATTCCATAAACATTAACAGACAACTTTCTGTTCACGTCTGCTTCACACTGCGCATAACAACGCAGCCCAACACAACACTCCATACCTTACGACAGTCTTATTCCACAAACATTAACAAACAACCTACTACAGTGTATCCTTCACCCGTCGCAAATCAGCACAACACAACACAATTCCCCATATCTTCACAACAATCTCATTCCAAAACAAACAACTTTCTGTAACTCCGGCCCGACAACATATTACACAGCACACGTCACAGTTTACACAAAGCACTCTTACTTCACATCACCCATATCGCAAAAACGCACTACACCATACAACACTACAACACGCAGCACCTCAGAACACTACGACTCTGCACAGGGGAAATATTTTTTACGCCCCAGAAGCAGTAGGAGTATGAGGTGGCCACGTGGTATTACCCCCCCTCCCCCTCCCTTCCCCCCAGCAAATACCTCTCTACCACACTCAGCAACAATCCAAACACATATAGCACCACAACAATCAAGCTTTGGTACGTCACCCCTCATGCCCACCCCTAAATCACGGTTCACAACGGTTACACAGTCCGCGCAGAACCATATCTATCAGACTGGAATGTCCCCCTCTCCCCCACATACCCTTGTATCACACTCCACAAGCAGTGCCCCACGCATGCCACAACTATCAGACTCTGGAATGCCGCCCCCCCCCCCTCCATACACACACACCTGTATCACACTCCACAACATTTCAAAATATACACCATGTAGCACTACAACTATCACACTGGAATGTCCCCACTACCACCACCACCACCACCCCTCTCAGACCAAACTCTACAACATTCCAAAGGACGCAGCACCAAAAGTCACACTCCACAATACACACTACAACACTTACGACTGGATAACATTCTACACAAAACTCTAAACCACACTCCATAGCAAACACGCACTCATTCCACAGCACACTTAACAAACTGCACTTGCATTCCTACCAGACTCAGCAGAAAACATTCAAGAACACAGAACCCGCCAACACGTAACACTTCCTTATCACTGCACAGAACACAGCACTCTGCACAATACTCCATAACAACTATTACATACAAGTACTCCACACAACACACCCCACACCATTTCACAACTCCACAACACATAATACTCCCCACACAGAACTTGATTCTCCCCCAAGGCTTATGTTGGGCGTCTGCGTTTCATTTCCCACATATTAACTTCGTGAATAAGATGACAATTCATTTCAGCCTTGCCACCCCCACACGATCGTATTCAACGTTGCGCAAGACTTTCCGTACATGAGGAAGGATTAGATACAGCCTTCACTAACCCTTTCACGAGTAGTCCTTGCTAAGCTAAATAAGATCGTCTGTGGGTTGAAAAAACAAAGTAAAGGCATAACGGTGAAAGGGTTATAGGGTATACCAAGAACCTGTAGGGACAATATGGGAGAGGTATGTGACGAAGGGAAGATAGAATGGTACGGAGGGGAGGGGGGGAGTGTAGAGGGAGGGTGGTGTAGTGTGGTGTGACGTGGGGTCGATCCTGAGTCTGGACAGAAATACTTGGCGTTTAGTGCTGGCCTCCCTTTAACAGGATACTGTGGATGGCAGCCGCAGCAAATAGACAGACGGATATAGACAAAAAGATATATGCAGGTATGCACATACGGGAACAGGTAATTCACAGATAAACAACTGGACACACAGATACGTTACATATGTAATACGGTGTGAAAATATACGGGAATTTAGAGATCCTATCATCTCCAATCTCAAATACTCGTTAATGTAAGCATTTAATATACAACAATGTCCAAAAAGAGATTCTGAGTAAAAAGTCCTAATTATGCTTAATATAACTGCAGTTCACTGAAGCAGTATGTTCTGCGATTCATAAAGATTTTACACAACAACTCAATGTCAGCACCAGTGTAATACATAGAGTGTTTATATATATATATATATATATATATATATATATATATATATATATATATATATATATATATATATATATATATATATATATATATATATATATAAGTGTGTGTGTGTGTGTGTGTGTGTGTGTGTGTAGAAATTCTCTCTAAACAAGACAAAAAATATATATCATATATATTTTTTCCACAGTTTAAGTAAGAAATAACTATATAACAATCTTCCATCACTTTCCTAATCAACCAGAATATTACAGGACACAAATTATCTACATATTTACAATCAGTTACGATAGAGAGAGAGAGAGAGAGAGAGAGAGAGAGAGAGAGAGAGAGAGAGAGAACGATAAAAGCACAAAAACACACCAAACCACCTCCTAAACACTCGCCACAGCAACCAATACGAGTAAAAACGAGAAAAAAAATGTTGAAAAGTTCGTAGTTCGCTGAAAAAATATCAACCTAAATACACTCACCCCCGCGTTCAGTAGAGGGGAAACCAGGAAAATATTGAAGGGAAAAAATAAAAACGGAGTTTCTAAAAAACGTCATTCGACCTTGATCAAACCCTTTTTTTTTTTTTTTTTTTTTTTCCATTGTTTTTGCGCTGCGTCTAGTCTTTGTGTCAGATTTTTGCCTTCATTAATCCTCAGTCTCGCTTATTCTTTGTCCCAAACTAATTCTCCCTCACCATCCTCTCCCCACATCACCTTATCCACATCCTTTGCCATGCTCATCCCTTTTCACTTCATCCTTCCTTTTTCCCACCCTTCCTGGTCCTCATCTCATCTTCACCTATCCTCATTTCACCTCATCAGCATCCTTTCTGTCTTATTCCTAAACTTCCTCCTTTCCCCGCATTACCTCCTCACTCCACCCCACCCCGTCTCACCCCACCCAACCCCTCCTCTATCACACCTTGCCTGGATTATCTCAGACTCACCTCCTCGTCCACTTCCATCCCCAGTTCACCTCATTCCACTCATCCACCCCTCCATCCACTCCATCTCATGTCCCACTCCCACTCTCTCCACAACCCTCCACCCCACTCCCAAATTTCCCCCTACCTTATCCTACCCAGTTTACCCCCTTCACCCCATCACACCCCTTCTCTTTCGCCCCCATTCTTTCTCCTACCCCCGCTTCATCCACCAATACCGTCCCCACTCACTCTTTGCGCCTGAATTCCAAACGATATTCACTTCTTCAAAGAGCAGTGTTTGATACAAATATTTCCATTTTGTGTGTGTGTGTGTGTGTGTGTGTGTGTGTGTGTGTGTGTGTGTGTGTGTGTGTGTGTGTGTGTGTGTGTGTGTGTGTGTGTGCTTACCCAGTAGTATTTACTGTATCTAGTTGTAGTATACAGGATTTGAATGAAGCGCGTGTTGCCATGCCCCCGTATCTGTTTTATTAAATGTGTGTGTGTGTGTGTGTGTGTGTGAATTCTCTATTGTACACAGGTATATTGTTTATCTATTATATATATATATATATATATATATATATATATATATATATATATATATATATATATATATGGATCTACAATCTGCATATGAATAAAATGGGCTGGCCCCAGCAAGCATCGATCTTCGTAAAGGCCAATAGTCCCCCGTTTTATCGCCTCTTTTGTGTACAATTATTTGTTCAGCTTTAATAGTTTTCGTATCAGCGTACATTCTTTTTGTGAGGCGGAAAAGATGAAACCTACATCTGGCAAAGGAACGGTAATTGCTTGTTGAATATATGTGGCGGTAATTGCTCTTTAAATATACTGTACAGTATATCTCTACTTAACTACCAGTATTAGCAGGATGGCCTTGTCAGTTACCCAGATTCCTCTTTTTTTTTTTTTTTTTATACTGAACAAAAGTATTATGTGTTACGACGACGAAAAAGAAAACGAAGTATAACATGCATGAAGACGAAGACAACGATGAAGAAGATAAGGGAGAATAAGATGCCATGGTTTATGATGATGAAAAAGAAGACGAAGAAGGCAATGGCGAAAAAGACGAAGAATTTAAAGATGAAGAATACGAAGAAAAATATCAAGACAATGCAAAATATTCTGATGAAGAAGGTGAACGATGAAGAGGAAGAACACAAATATATGAAAACGAAGGTGAAGCAACCGAAGAAGGTATTACAACACCTCACCAGAATTGCAGTGAATTACAACTTTCGTCACAAAACCGGTGTGGTTAGGTTACGTTTGGTTAGGTTGGGTTGGGCTAGGTTGCATAAGGTTAGGTGTTGTTGGGTTGGGCTGGATTGGGTTGGGTTAGGCTAAGTTAGATTAGACTAGGTTACGTTAGGTTGGGATGGGTTAGGTTGGGTTAGGTTTGCTTTGTACGGTTAGTCGGAGTTGCTGAGCACCTTCAAAATGTCTCAAGTGGATTCCTTCTTTCTGTTTATCGTAAGTGAGACTCTGAGTTATGAGGCATGAGACAAAACAATTAACGGCAATGCTAGTAGGAAAGACTACCATAGTTACGAATATCTTACACTGCATAAACAAATAAATGAGTTACGAGAGATTTATATGGAGTCACAACATTACAGATGGGAACTTCATTAGATACGAACATCTAAGGAGGAATTTACTTAACTCAAGAAAAAAAGGTATGTGAAATTACGCTGCAAATCAAACACGTAAGCAATTTTAGGTGCGTCAAATTTCATCTTCAATCAGCCAGCACCTTAAGGCAAAGTTCATTCCCCCCCCCCCGTTAAAAATAAACAAAAAATATAAAGAAATAAAACCTTAGCAACGAGGGCTTCACAGCACAGTTTACGACGTTGATAAAGAGCCACATTTCACCTCATGTCGACGAAAGCCATAAGAGGAAGTTAGGAGACTGCAAGAAAGTTAAGGGATTACGAAAAAAAAAAAAAAAAAAAACGAGATTACACGAGTTACGATACTGCAAGTGGCTGCCGTAGATAAGGAGATAAGGGATCGCATTCTCGTGGGCTTGGGTGGCTCCCTAGGGCTTCTTCCTCATCATTTTTCATATCTGCCGGTGATACGTTAACCCTCTCAGTCCGACGACACATAATTTCTATTATTAACTATGCAAAATCAAAAGGCCGAAAGAATAAACTAGAAAATACATCACTGGATTAAAGAGGTTAATTCTCTCTCTCTCTCTCTCTATTGCTAATTATGTGTGGAATGCGTTTTTTTTTTTTCCTGCCGATAAGTTCTATGTGTATGAAATCCGTGAAAATCCTGTGTGTGTGTGTGTGTGTGTTTGTGTTTGTGTGCACGTGCGTCTGTGTGCGTGCACTTGTGTATGTGTAAGTTAACAAGACCCAGCTCATTGCTCGACATGTGTGAACATGTCCCACGTACTACCCCCCCCCTCTCCCTCCCTCCTCACTGTTCCCCCTTCCCCACTCTTCCCCTTTCCTCCTTCCCCCTCTTCTTCATACACCCCTTTTCCTCTCTTCATATCCCCTTCCCCTCCCCCTTACATAATACTCCCCCTCTCCCGCATATCCATTTCCACCTTTCGTCCTCTTTATTGTTCCTCCATTCTCTCTCTCCCCTCTCCCCATGTTACTTCCCCATCCCCTTCTCACAGTCCTCTCTCTCTCTCTCTCTCTCTCTCTCTCTCTCTCTCTCTCTCTCAGTTAATCACGCCCCGTTTACCCTTTTCCTCATACTCCCTTCCCCAATCATACCCCCTCCCCCCCTCTGTCTCCCTCCCTTGCTTTCTAAACTGTCCATCCCCCAAGCTACGTACTCCTTTTCTCTTCATATCCCCTCCCCCTTCTCCTCATGTCTCCTCCCCTCTCACTGTTCCCCTCAAACCTTCCTTCTCTCCACATGTTTCCTTCACCCCTCACCGTTCCCCCCTCCCTCTTTATTCCCTCTCCCCCATCCTCAGTCTCCTCCCTTCCTATCTCATTTCCTCCATTCTCTCATCCCTCTTCCTTATTCTCTCCTCCCATTCCACAATCCCCCCCTCCCCTCACTGTTTCCCTTGCCTCCACTTTCATAACACCCTTCCCCAAGTTACACATTCCACCTTTATTCCTCGTACCTCCTCCCTTCCCCCTCACCCTGTTCCACTCTTCTTACTTTGCACTAAGTTCCTCCTTTCCTCACCATACACGCCTCTCCATTCAACTTTCACACAATTCCGTCCTTCCCCCACATACTCCCTCTCCGGTCTTCTTTCTCTCCCTCAGATAACCCCTGTCCTCTTACCCCCCTTCCACCTGTATCCCACTTCCCTCGAGCTACCTCTCTTCCTCTAGCATTCCTTCCCCTTCCACTCCTCCCTCCGCCTGCGCCTCCCCTCACTCTCCTTACCCCTCCCTTCAATCTCTCTCTCTCTAACACATCGCTAACATGACAGAACCACACCACTACCACTACTGTACCTACCACACATATACTACCATCCACCTCATCAACACCATAGCACTATTCCACTACCATCATTTTCACTACACCAGCGCCCTACACCACCATAACCATCCCACCACACCATATCACCAAAACCACCCTATTGTCCCACGCCGTCATCCTCAGCATTATATTACTACTACCGCCTTGCCACACCTTCTCCCCTACCACATCAACGCTGCCACAAACACCTACCATACCACCAGAACACCATTACCATATCATCATCATTCATATTATTATTATTATTATTAAAGAAAAACATTATCAACAACCATTCATAATATCATCACTTACATTCTTTTTGTTTTAGTCGGAAGCAATCACAGTCCGAAAAAAAAAAAATCCAGTAAAAATTTTATGGAGTGTCAGGTGAATGAAAATATTAGGTGACGCTGACAAGCAAGGCCGAGGGAAGCAGAAAAACGCGGAATATCACACACACACACACACACACACACACACACACACACACACACACACACACACACACACACACACACACACACACCTCAGCATGGTACACAAATATCTAAGGGCGAAAAATGACAATAATAATAATAATAATAATAATAAAATAATAATAATAATAATAATAGAAGACGATGCAGACAGACATATACATACCCTTCCCCTCAGCATCTGAATAAACCCCTCAAAAATAAAACAGGAAGAGTAAAATCTGCATGGACCACTGAAAGGGTTTAGTACAGAGGGGAAAAATATGGAGCAGACAGACGAACACAGACAGTAAAATGACGGACAGGAGTGCGAACAGCGTAGCGTGGATAAAGAAGCGATTGATGTTGCGGATAATGATTGCGGACGTGGAAGACTTGCGGACCATGAACGTAGATTTCAGAGGTAGACAAACGCAGTGGAAAAGGATTGTCTGACGGTGGGGAAAAAAAATCCTTAAACACACTGGTGGAAATAATGGTATGATTTTTTATATGTAGCTTGCCTGTCCTCTTCACTAAGCTGTACGAAAGTCGGCGAAAAAATACTGTACAAAGTTAAATATAATGTCACTGTACCCGACTTACTTTTTTTTTATATGACTGACGCCGGGCCATTTTTATCACAGGGAAGACGTTAATGAAGTGCTGTCATAGATTCATTCATGTGTTCTCATATTCGCACACTCAGTCTTGGTTCCACTGATGACGTTTACGGATTTTCTCACACACACACACACACACACACACACACACACACACACACACACACCAATCCTACTTTCCACCATCATGTTTTCACCCTACACCCCTCCCGTACACAGGTATACTCGTGCGTGTAGCTGTAGGTGGGGGCGGGTCAATGTCCCAATGATAAAAAGTGTTGTTAATCGGCCTACAGAACACTTGACTTTCAGGACCCGTAGAAAACACGACTTGAACGTGCATAGTAGAGCTGCCTGGCCGAGTTAGGCGTGTGCTACAGTACATAAATACATATACATACACATACATATACTTACAACTATACATAAATACATACATACATTAGTAAATAAAAATATAGGAAAAACTTTCTCGGGAAAATTTTTTTTTATCAATACGGACATCATTGCGGATATTGAGGGTGTGTATGTGAGGGCTGCGGACACGAGGGAAGGGCAGGGGTGTGCGGACATGAGGGGTAACGTTTGGTGGCAGGAGTGCGGACGTAGGGAAGGGGCTGGGGCTGGTTGCGTCAGGCTGGTGGTGCACTTGCTTCCTCTCGTTACGGCACACAGCAGGGCCTGGCCTTGGTCTCACACACACACACACACACACACACACACACACACACACACGGTATTAACATTCTTCTGCTAACCACATCAACATTTTGACCTATACTTTGAATTACAGAACATCATATAAAAGCAGACAAATGCACAGTTATTATAAAACATTTCTATGCTAACCAGACAAACATTCTGAATTAGATGGACATCATATAAACACACAAATGCGCACTTACTATAAAACAAACATACAGTCGACATTAACATATACAAACACACATTCAGACAGGCAAATAAAAAACATAAACATCCAAAGAGTGTCATACATACACGAATATACACATTCATACACACGTATGCACACAACTACACGTACACACACACATGCACTGACACGAACAAGCAACATATACAAATACACTTGTGCGAGAACTCTGCTTCCATTACATAAAAAACATCCAATACACATAAATTAACGCATACGTGTTTGCTGATACACACACACACACACACACACACACACACACACACACACACACATTACTAAACACTACACAAAAACACAAGGGGCAACAGTTGTGTACATGTCCTAAATCTGAATAGTCATGTGCGTGTAGACAACAGGATACCGGCCCACGCACGAGCACGAACACACACACACACACACACACGACACTCTAGTCGGATGTGTGACTAACCCAACGTTCATTTGCTGCTAAACATTCAACATCCGTTTCAAAATGTTGACACTAACACATAATACACCAAGTTCCTGTTTAAATTGGCTTACATCTACCGCTCATTATCTTTCTGTTTGTCAGTCTCTCTGCCTGTCTGTCTATACATTTCTGTTTGTATGTTTGTCTCTATGTGTGTGTGTGTGTGTGTGTGTGTGTGTGTGTGTGTGTGTGTGCATTCCATCCTATATAAGGTGCATAAACAATAAATCTCAAGGTTTTCCACGTTAACTCTCAGGCTCCCATGACTCATTCTCACCTGAGGAAAATCGTCTAGTGTCAACTGGCACAGAGTACTAGAGTTGTTCCGCCCAGGTGAGGGGTGGAAAAGAGAAAGTCATTACAATACACCTAATCCCAGAGTTCATTCAGTACAACACCTAACCATGACACTTTCACTCCCAGTTATTTATATAAATAACGTAGGAGTTAAGTATCTCATTAACCAGTTCAGTACGATGACCATTTGTATATTTCAGCACCTGTTTACGTTTGTATGGGAAGCTTCGTATCGCATTCCCTTAAGTGATTTATGTTGCACACTGTACTTGAATGTGCTCGTGTTCACTTCTTACGACTTATATCGAGAAAGTTTGCATCATTAACATACACGGCAATATCAAGGTGTAAAGATTAATCAAAATGGGGCGGGCAAAATTAATCGCTTAGGAAAAGATGATACGAAAACTCTTAAACGAACGACCCTAAGACTTTCTAATCACTCTTTCGGGCCCCGTAATTGGCTTTGATGTATTGACTTTACGGCTAAACTCTTCCTAAACGAGTCTGATTGAACGGGTCATCATATTTAGGGGGAAGTTTGGCGCGGACACACACACACTGACACACACACACACACACACACACACACACACACACACACACACACACACACACACACACACACACACACCGATTCCTCTTACTCTAATTTCATTCATGCGCAAAAACTCTCTCTCTCTCTCTCTCTCTCTCTCTCTCTCTCTCTCTCTCTCTCTCTCTCCACCGATTCACTTAAACCACCACAGCGCCACCCAAAGAGAAATTTTCACCCTTATCGCCAGCCTCCATAGGGTCGAATCTGCCTCGCCGCGACCTGTGAGAGACATTTAACAGGTAATGAGGGTCTAATTAAGTTATTAAACAGTATTCCCCACCTCACGATCGGTTTTCTCCCGACGAGGTTGAGGTGAGTGAGTGTGTTTGGGTTAGGGAGAGAGGTGTGTGTGGGAACTGGGACATTTTTGAGTCTGTGTGTGTGTGTGTGTGTGTGTGTGTGTGTGTGTAAGGAAGTTTGAGTGTGGGAAGCATGGAAAGTGAAGTTGTATACATGTGGAATGGTGGAGAGAGGGTGAGGTTTTGTGAGGGAGATGAGTGAAAGGGGAGGAGGTGAACAGAGATGGGGAGGGTTTGTATGTGGGGAGCGGATCGGGAGGAAATATTTTTGTGTGGGGGAGGAAGAGAGAGAGTGGAAGTTTTTAGGTTGGGGGGAGAGGGGCGTGTGTGGGAATGGGGAGCGTGTTTGAGTGTGTTTTGGGGAGATGGAGATTGTGGGGAAGAGAGGAAGGGCGGGGGGAAAGTTTGTGCATGTGTAGCCTATGGTGGAAGCAGTACTCCTTGGTGTTATTGTGAGAGAGAGAGAGAGAGAGAGAGACTGGTTCTGTGTGCATATAACCAGACTACTGTGTACATTCAGTTGCCTAAGTGGTTATGAGTGGTTATGAGTGGTTATGAGGCGGTGGCTGAATCGGTAGAGAGGCGGCTTGCAGTCCTGATGGACCCAGGTTCGAATCCTGGCTGGGGCAGGGGACAGTTTAAGGATTTGAATTTCATTAAAAAAGCAGACTTTCCTGATCTACCAGATGACCCGCCGACATGTCGTAAAAATACCCCCGCTAATACCAATACACCAGTCCTGTATGAAACAGCCCTAGCATGTATTCAATATGGACGGTAGGTGTTAGCGCCGAAGTGGTGACATGTGGAGGTGTAGGAGGACTACTGGGCCTTGGGATAGGCTACTGCCCCCAAGATATAGGCCCTGAAGCCTTTGCCCAGAGTCGGACACAAAAAAAAAAAAAAAAAAAAAAATCTGTGTATGTGTGTGTGTGTGTGTGTGTGCAAGATATACTTGATACTGTGCACATAGGTGCGCGTGTATTAATGCTGTGTGCGTTCTGTGAAGGCCCTGTGCGCATGCGTGAAGGCTTTGTGTGTGGATGGACACTTCATGGACGTACCCATTTACAAAACTGTGTGTGTGTGTGTGTGTGTGTGTGTGTGTGTGTGTGAACCTGTGGATATCAGGCTATCGGTTAAATGCACTGCTATCTTGTGGAGGGAGGTGTGGATGGGAGAGGAGGGAAGGAGAGAGGCACGGTAGGAGAGGGTAGGGAAGAGAGGCAAAACTAGCGGGAGAGAGATGGAAAGAATGGGGAAGAGGGATTGAGAAAGGAAGTGGGAGAGAAAGCAGGGAAGGAAAGGAGACACAAGTCAGACTGAAGGAAAAGGAAGAAAGGGGAAGGAGAAGGGTGGAGACGGGGAAGAAAATGAAGAGGAGGAGGAGGAGAGAGGAAGCGATATCGGAGGAATGTGGCAAGGTAGGGTGGATAGGAATGAATAGGACACAAGGGGATAAGAACACGACAATTTGGAGAGAGGGATGAAATATACAGGGTAGTACAGGGAGAGGAATCAGTGAAGAGAAAGAGAAGCAGAGAGGAATTAGAACTGATAGTATAACTCGAAATAGAAAAGGAGCAGAGTAAGCCGTGAAGTAAGATGGCGGAATATGGAGATGAGTGAGAGAGATATGAAGATAAAGAGAAGTGGATGTAAAATGGATGGAGGTAAAGTGAGACAGAAAAAATGAGGAGGGAGAAAAGAGATGAAATATGAACGGAGATAAAAGGAGGGAGAAATCATCATCATCATCACCATCCTCATCATCACCACCATAGAGGAGGGAGAAATCATCATCGTCATCACCATCCTCACCTCCATCCCATTATTTTCCACTCATAAATACGTTGATACCAATCCAGAAAATTCCAGAGAACATAACAAGAGAACTATGTACAGGCCAACCCAAACGAGACACACTAGTTCTCGAACTACTCCAGCCGTGTACCGTAAATCCTGAGCACCAGCTAATCACCTCTTATCTCCCACGCTAACAGCCCCCAGCCACTCCTTATTACAACCATCGGGGCACGCTTACCAGGCCAATTCATCGGCGCGTCCCCCCTATTGGCAGAGCAAGGTGACATTACTGCTGGGTTGTGCTTCTTATCGCGGCCACTGATAAAGATGATAAGCTGATGGTCGAGGTACCCCAGTCCCCCTCTTCCTCCTTCTCCCCTCTTCTTCCTTTTCTTCGTCTATTTTCTTTTCCTTCAGCTTAGGTCTGTTTTCTTTCTTCCCTTTTTTTTTTCTTTCGTTTCTGTTTTTGTCTTCCTTTCTCCTTACTGTAATCATCCTAGCCTTCTTCCCACTTCTCTATCTTTTCATCTTTTTTATTTTCCCTAATGCAATCTTTCCTTCCTCCTGTCTCCTTTCCTTTCCATCTCTCTCTAGCTCTTTCTTGTTGCCTCTCTCCCATCTACTTTCCTTTTCCCAGTTTTCCTTCTTCTCTTCCCTCCTTCCTTGTGGCCACTATTTTTGTGTCTTTCTCTCCTATATGGCAAATATTTTTCAATCTTCGGTTCTTTCTCATCTTTACGGTTACTATTTTTCTGTCTTCTGTCTCTCCTTCCTTACGGCTTTTATTTTTCTGTCTTCTTTCTTTCCTTCCTTTTAGCTAACTTGTAATTCCTTCTTTCTCGCTCCTTCATTCCTTTCTTCTCGCTCCTTCTTCATTCCTTCCTTCTCACCGCTTCTTTTATTTCCTTCTCAAACGTACCCCACGATGCGATGCTGCGTCGATGTGGGATTATTTTTTTCCTCCATCAGTGACTTTTTTTTTTCCCTCCCTCTGGTCTTTTTACTCTGTTTCCCGCGCCTCACTGCTCATAGGTCGTCGTCATCAGTTTTCACCCCTTCGGTATGATGACGTAGTTTATCACTGCTGCTGTTAAGGATATTATTCTGCTTAGGTAGTGAAGGGGTTAATGGAGGCTGTATCTACTCCATCAAAATGAATGTCAACGATGAGCTGAATAAAATCGTCGAGATAAAAACAAAATGAATATTACACCTCTGGCTACAGGGGTATCTAGGCGGCGCGCGCGCGCACACACACACACACACACACACACACACACACACACACACACACAGATTGATGTTTGTGAGCAGACTGTAGCATCCTGGGAATCCAACCCTGCACAGGCCAGCCACCACCACCACCTCCAGTCGTTGCCTTACCTACTAAAAGAATAAGTAGTCCTTCCATTCTTGATTCCCAGAACCAGTAAAGCAACACAAATATTCTGGAGAGTGTAATTAAAACTGAAGTGCACGAATAAGTGGACTGCCTTCTGTGATGACGGTTAATTCTGCATCATCAGTGAGGGTGGGAAATGGTGTGACTAGAGTTCACTTTCAAGACATAATTAGCAGTGGTGGAAGAGAAGGTAGGCTTTATATTCTCCCGTGATGAATTTAGTAATGATGAAAGTGGGGGGTTGCCCTTGTCTTGGTGATCTGGGGTTTAATGATAGACATTTTCTTAAATTTACAGGTTTTAATGATATTTCCATTAATTTAGAGGCTTCATGATATATGTTTCCGTTAATTTATAGGTTTTAATTATATTTATCTCCATAAATTTAGAGGCTTTATATATATATATATATATATATATATATATATATATATATATATATATATATATATATATATATATATATATATATATATCCGTTATTTTAGAGGTGTATATTATGTCCGTTATTCTAGAGGTTGGGTGTTCCAAGGTGCGCCATAACACTATCTTGATGCCTTCATTCTTTCACAAACAGCCTCCTCATATCTTTCATGAACTCCTTCATCCATACCTCCTCTACCTCCTCCCTCCCTGTTCCTTTCTTCTTTCCTTCATTGCCTTCCTTTTTCCTATTTTTTCCTTCCTTTAACAGACTCCCTTCCCTTTCTTTTTCTTCCTTTCTTCTTCAAGCTTGCTTCCTCCCTAACGTTTCCTCTCTTCACCCTAAGTATTAATCTCCTAATCTCTTCTCCTCCTCCTTCTCTCTGTATCTCTTATCCTCTAATTAGACCTGAATCCTTATCTTTACTTTCCTCCCTCTCCTCCTCCTGCTCACTGTCACTTTTACCCTCCCTTCCCCACTCCTCCCCCTCTCCCTTCCTATATCCCCTCCCCTCCCCTCTCCCCAGCATCTTAATCACCCCCTTTCCCCAACCCCCTCCCCCCCTGACATTATGGATCAAAGAGGCTGCGTGACGTCACAGGGGACATCACACACACACACACACACACACACACACACACACACACACACACACACACACACACACACTGTGGGCATATAAACGCATATAGACTACACACTCACCCCCACACAAGCTCACATCCCAATTTAGGTACATTTTACATTGAACATCAAATATCCTCTCTCTCTCTCTCTCTCTCTCTCTCTCTCTCTCTCTCTCTCTCTCTCTCTCTCTCTCTCTCCCTCCCTCTCTCCTTCATTCTTTTGTAACCCTCTAATTCCCTTATCCTTTTATCTCGACCCTCGCAGTTTTTTCTTAATCCAGTTTTGCATTCTTTTCTTGTTTTCATCCATTTTCTCATTCTTTAATTTTGATCTTCACCCTCTTTTCATTTGTTTATGCATTTGCTGTTGTTCTCAATCATTTTTCTCATATTTTTTCATTATATTTCATCCGCTTTTTCGTTTATAAATATTTTCATTCACTTTTTTTCATCTTCACTGTTTTATCATCTTCAAACACACACACACACACACACACACACACACACACACACACACACACACACACACACATATATATATATATATATATATAATTTATATCGCTTCATATACTTCCTAATTACCGTATCTCACTCGTTCTTTGACAGCATCTTCATTCAGTTTTCATCCATTTCCTTATTATTTTCACATATTTCTACGATTATTTTCGTTCGCTTCTTCAGTTACTTCCATCATCCATGTTTTAATTTACCGCGATCAGCTTGTTAAATACTTTTCATCAATTTCTTCATATGGTTCATCCAGCTCTTCATTTGTGTATTTTTGCATAGGCTTTCAGCCAGTTCTTCATTTATATACCCTTCTCTGCACAGTCATTTTTTTCGTTATTTTTCATTCATTGTCTTCAGTTATTCATACAGTTCTTCACTTATTTTCCTTCATTTCTGTATTACTTTCATCCTTCATTTATTCCCATCCATTTCTTAATTTTTTTCGTCCACTTCTTCAGTGTGTCACTTTTCAGTAATTATCGTCCCGCTGTTTTTCTGCTTTTCATTTTCATCATTTCTTAGGTTATTTTCACTTACTTTCATACGTTTTTTCAGTTAATAAACTTCATCATTTATATAAATTTCTTCAACAAGTTTGTTCAGTTTTTCAGTTTGTTCATCCATTTTTCTTGTCATTTATTTCTTCTATTTTCCTTCACGCATTACTTCGTTCATTTCTTTCCCATCTTATTTTCTGTTCACTTCATCTTCTTCATTCTCTGTGTCATCTCCTTATTCATTATTGTACCTGCTCTTCAGCTACCTTATATGCCTTTGCTCGTACTATTTCCATTGTTTTACGGTGTTCATCCATCCATCCATTCACTCGGCTACTCTTACATTCACGATGTCTAAAACTTTTTTCATCTTCTCCAGTGCCCCCATCCTTCCCCTTTAATCCACCCACTCATAACTCATCCATCCATCCATCCATCAGTTTTCACCTTCCTTTATCCACAGTCTTACTTCCCAAGCCATGAGTTACTCCACCCACCACTGCTCATTTGCCAACCTCAACCTCATTCCGAATTCTATCAACTCACACATACATCCACAAAACCTCAGCCACCAGTACGTCCATCCATCAATCAACTCACCAAACCACAGCGTCACTCCCAGGCCTACCAACTCACAAACTTAGGTGGCTGAAAAGTCACACACTCATGAATGTCGATGAAGAGAAACCCATGTTGGCAGATGAAAAAAGATATTATTCCAAACACTTTCAGCGACTACTGTTGTCCGCTTCAATGGAAATACAGACCATGTTTGCTCTGTATTTCCACTCGAGAGGTATATAGTGGTCACCGAAACTGTCTGGAATATATTACTTCATCTGCCAGGTGGGTGTCTCTGTCCTCTCACACACACACACTCATCAACCCTTATCCACCCGATCATTATTTCTCATCCACCTGTCCATCCCCCCTCCTCCACCCACTCACCATCCCTCATCCACTCATCCATTCCACGTTATCCAGCACCCTCCTACAGGCCCCTACATCCACATTCCACCCCCCAGTGATCATTTGCATGGCCTAAAATTTTACCGCATAAACTCCATTATTAAGTGGCCTTTTTTTGGGTGTGTGTGCAAATGTTTTAATATGGCAACTCAGACTTCCTCCTTCTTCCCCTCCTACTCCCTCTCTCTCTCTCTCTCTCTCTCTCTCTCTCTGACAGAAGGGGTTACAGTGTGAGAGAGTGAGGGGAGGATGAGAGAGAAGAGAGGATAAGTCTGATGAAGGTAAAGGCAGGTGAGGAGAGACGAGACTATGATGAGGAGGAAGGGAGGGAGAGAGGGGAAAGAAATTACATACAAGGAGAGACAGACGGAAGGAAGGAGAGAAGAAAGATTGGGAGAAGTGATTGAGTGAGGGAGGGGGAGAGGTGGGGAGAAACAGAAACTAAATAGATGGAGAGGATGGGTGAGAGGAGAGACATGTGGGGCAAAGACGTAAGAGATGGAAGGAAAAAAAAAGTGAGTGAGTGAGTTAGTGGACAAGGGTAACGAGGAAGAAGTGAGGGAGGCAAGGGGATGAGTGAAAAGAGACACATGGAGAGGAAAAGACCGAAATAAGATGCATGGAAAGGCAAAAGAAAGAAACCAGACAACTAGAGAGGAATAAAGTGATGGAGGGGAGAGAGAGAGAGAGAGAGAGAGAGAGAGAGAGAAATTAAGATCATGAATAAACAAGAGAAGCGTCACCCAAACTACAAAAGTTGGACGGCTCCTCGTATACGCCCTTTTACTTCCTCCCTCCCTTCCCTCCATACCTTCCATCCAGTTTCTCTTCCTTCCCTCCCTTTTCTCTCCCCTCTACCCCTCTTTTCTCTCTCCTCTATCCCTTTTGACTCTCCCCTCTACCCCTTATGCCTCCCTACCATTCTTCATTCCTCTTCCCACTATTTCGTTTCAACTATTTCTCTCCCTTCCTCCATCCCTACCTTCATTAATGTTCCTTTTACAGCATCGTTCCTCTCTCTCCTCTCCCATCGTGTCATATTTTACTTCCATACTATCTTTCCTCCCTATTTCCTTCCACCTCCCTCTCCCTCTCCTTCCCTGCATCGTTCCTAACTTCCTATCTTTCCTCTCCCTTCTTGTCCTATTTTACTTGATACTACCTTTCCTCCCTACTTCCTTCCACCTCCCTCTCCCTTCCTTCTTTCTTGCCTTCTCCTCTTGAAAGACCAATATGTATGTACCCGTTTGCATTCCTTTAAATGTGGACTTCTTCGCTCATTTCTCATCTTCTTCCTCCTCCTCCTCATTCACATCTTATCCTCCTCCCTCCTTTTCCTCCTGCTTCCCTCCTCTTCCTCATACATTTCTCTCATTTCTCATTCTCCGTCTTCCTCCCTCCTTCCCCTCCACGCCTAACTTTTTCCTCCCCCTCCTCCGGCCTTCATTTTCCCTCTACCTCTCCTCTCCTCTCACATTTTTCCCAAGGCTTCCCTCAATCTCATCGTTTTTTCTACCCCCTCCCCTCTCCTCCTCTCCCCTCCCCCTCTTAACCTCCAGCACCCCCTCCCCTTCTCCCTTTCATTCCTCTCGCCTCCTACTCTTGCCTGTCCTCTCCTCTCCTCTTATCTTCTCTCTCCCCATTCTTCCCCCTTTCATTTCCACACCCCTATCCTCCCTTTCTTTCCCATCCTCCATCCCTTCCCTCCCCTGGGGAATGGAGGGAAAGAAAGAGTTTTGAAAAGAGGCGGAAGAGGAAAGGAAATAATATGAGAAGAAAGAAAAGAGAGAAGAAAATAAAAGGTAAGGAGTAGGGCGAAGTGAAAAGAGAGAGAAGGAGGCAGAGACAAAGGGAAACACTTAATGAAAGGGAGGAAAACATAAACACAGAGAAAATTAATGGGGAAGAGATGGAAAGAAAAGAATAAAATAATGATAATACCAGTGAGAATGGGAACAGTAATTGTAGGTGAAGCACAACATGGAAAATCACACCTTAAGTAAGAAGGTGATGGCCCTCCTCCCTCCCCACATACCCCTCATCACCTCACCCCCTCGCCCCTCCATACCTCCATTTCTCTCCATTTCTCACTCCTCTCTCAAGCCCTCCCTTTCCAACTTTTCATACCTTACCTCCCCGTCTCTCATCTCTAGCCACCCATACCTCCACCCCATAAATCTCTCTCCACCTCGTCTCTCCATCCCTCCTGCTCGATATCTCTCCATTCCTCACACCTCTCCTCCTCGTCTCCACCTCTCGTCAACTCTCCACCTTCACCCCTATCCCTCCCACCCTCATCCCTTTCCCTCCTCCTTTCACCTTTTCCCTCCACCCCACACACCTGCCCCTTTAGCCCTCACACCTGCCCAATTACCATTTCTCCATCTCTGAACCTAACGTCTCTCTCTCTCTCTCTCTCTCCTCCATTCAGTAACTCAAACCTGGCAAAAATATTTCCAGGTAAGACTCCCTATCCCTCACCTCTCCCCATCCCTTCTTTCTTTACCATCTCTCTTCCCTTTTTCTTACTCTATGTCTCTTCTTTACTCATTTCTTCTTCACATTCTCTTCACTCATTTCTTCTTCACATTCTCTTCACTCATTTCTTTTGTTTTATACTATTTCCTTCCTCGCCTTTCCTTCATCTCTTACTTTCTCCTTCACTCTCCTTTTCACCACCTCTCCATTTTTCACCCTCCCCTCTCTCAGTCTCACAGCAGCCCCTCCTGTTCCCTCTCGCATCTCTCCTGCTCCTTTTCCCCATCTCATACCCATCCCTCATTCCACTCTTCCCCATCCTTCCCTATTTAGCAACTCAAATACCGCTAAAATAACTCCAAATATATTTCTCCATGTTCCTCATCCCCACTCATCCACCTTCTTTCCCATCCATCTTTCCCGTTCCTCTCCACTCCCCCCCCCCCTCAATAACACAAATCTCGCTAATATATCCGTTAGTAAATATCCCCTGTTCTCCCACCCACACTCATCCATCTGAGTCACCCCCTCCCCCTTCCTCACTCCTCCCTCCCCTGCCTTCCCACTCCCCCTCAGTAACTCAGGCCCCGTTATATATCCTCAAATAACTTCCTTCTCTTCCCCACCCACATTCATCCCTCACCACTCCTCATAACCTTCCCTTCCTCCTCCATCCCATTCCCCTTCCCTATCTCCTCCCTACCCGGACCCCAGCACGGTACAAGAAAGCCAGCTAAAATATCTCAAAGTAAATTCTTCCTATTCCTCACCCACACCCATTCTTCACGTACCTCCATCCCTCCCTTTTACCTTCTCCATCCCTCCTCCTTCTCTTCTCCATCCCTCCCTCTTCCCTCCTCCATCCCTTCCTCCCTCGCTATCCTCCTACCCCCACTCAGAAAATGAAAACCCGCTAATACATCCCGTGACAAATTCTCCCTATTCCTCACCTCCTCTCTGGCCCACTCCCCACCACTCACCCCCTTCCCTTCCCCTCCCTCTGCCTTCTACCCCCCATCCCACACACTTCCCTGCACCTCACCTTTCCACTCCCTTAGTCACCCCTTCCTTTTTCTCTACTCATCTCTCCATCACGCCCCTTCCCATCTCTATACCTTCTTCCTCCTGCCATGCCCTATCTCCTTACACACTCTTCTCCAATCCTTTCTCTCGACTTCTCGGATTCCCCTCCCCACCCCATCCCTACACTCTTTTCTCCCCAAATTCAGTCTCCCCACTCCTCAGATATCTACTCTTCGCCCATTCTTCCTAGTCCTGTCTCTCCTTTTCTGCCTCTCTCCCCAGCCCCCCCTCTCTACTTCTTCTCTCCTCCCTCTCCCATCCCATCCCCATCCATCCCCTTTCTCTCACCTCCTCCCCCCTTCCCCTCCCCATAACTCAGCCCCCGCTAAAATATATGTATCCAAATAAATTCTCACTATTTCTTACCCACTTCCTCTCCACCCATTATCTTATCCCTCTCATCCCCAGCTTCCACTCCATATACATCTTCACCCTTGCATCTCTCTCTCTCTCTCTCACACACACACACACACACACACACACACACACACACAGCCTCCCTCTCCTCCCCATCCTTATACCCTCTCTTTCATAGCGTTCCCCCTCTTACATCTCTCCCCCTCCCCGCCTCTCTCCACCCTCTCCCTCCCGCTCTCAATAACTCAAACCCTCGCTAAAATATACCCAAATAAATTCTCCCCCACCCACCCTCTCCGTGAAGCTTTTAAACCAGCAAGGTAAACCCGAGCCCCACCTTCCCTGGCAGCCCTAAACCCCGCTTGATCAGTCTCTCCCTGGAACTCCTGGAACAGACATCAAAGAAGCCCCATCTAAGTGCACTTGCCTCCCTGCCCTGGATCTGCTGTTTAATTTACAAAGATTTACGTTTTTTTTTTTACGGAGATACATAAACTTAAGGAGATGCATGTACTTTTTTTTTTTTTAAATACTGAGATACATATACTTACGGAGATACATACTGTATACTTTTTTTTATGGATACATAATTTTTTTGTTTTATGGAAATACATACACTTAAGGAGATTGATATACTTTTTACGGAGATACATATAATTATTCTACAGATACATTATGCTTTACTTTTTTAAGGAGATACATATACTTTACGAGCTTGACAGACAGACCACAATTTTTTTCATGTATAAACAGAATATTTCTACCGTATTTAAAAATAATAATAATAAACCTAGGCTAATCATTCACAGCCCTGTATTTGCGTTACTGGTGCATAGACTTTGTAAACGAGATGCGCAGACCATACAGACCGTGACAGTAAATGAAAAACCTGTTAACGTGTGGCAATCGTGAACTGAAATTACACACCGTTACAGAGAAAAACTAACCACACTTTTTACCCGTATACCGATAACAAACTAGCCACACTTTTTACCCGTATACCGATAACAAACTAACCACACTTTTTACCCGTATACCGATAACTAACCACACTTTTTACCCGTATACCGATAACTAGCCACACTTTTTACCCGTATACCGATAACTAACCACACTTTTTACCCGTATACCGATAACTAACCACACTTTTTACCCGTATACCGATAACTAACCACACTTTTTACCCGTATACCGATAACTAACCACACTTTTTACCCGTATACCGATAACTAGCCACACTTTTTACCCGTATACCGATAACAAACTAACCACATTTTTTTTTCTCATATACCGGCAACAAACAATGCTGCCCCGTGAAGAAAAAAAAAAATTGCTGTCACAGATTCTGGCACTTGCATTTCACCGATAAAACGAAGCACATATTTCTTTTTATACATACACATAGATCAGTTGTTCTCGAGATAAACGGACCGCATATGCTTTTACTGACATACACAGGCCACACACGCAGTTAAATAAAAAAAACTGTTGCCTAGTTACACAGACTAGTATTTTTGATTATTCGGATTAAAACGACGTATTTTTGTCGGCTTTGGTGGATTTCGTGGCACCTCTTCTTCAGCGAATTATCTTCCATATCGAAGCGTTATTCCCTATAATATGTAACTGATGCAAACTACCGGTATGTCGACACTTAAATGATGAACATGAGAGAGACATTAAGATGCTGAAAAGGAAAATGAATCGCCAAAAGATGTTACGATTCTCCCGTCCCGACAAGAAGATACAGACCCCATGGGATTTTTAAAGATAAACACACCACATTTATTAAAAGGAATATGCAGATCACACAGGGTTTACGGTCCCACTGAGGCGGTCCAACAGAATCACTAATAGATAAAGGCTCGTCACAGTAACCAACATTACTTTTACATAGCGATGCTTTTTTTTCATAAGTACTCAGACTTTATTGATCCCAGGGTACTTACCACATCTAGCAGTCAAGACACGATAAAGGGTTCAAAAGTTTATCACCGTCGTCATCATTATTATCGTTATCATCATAACCCTATTTCCACGGCAAATCAAGGGTTAGGTTCGATCCAGAAACAGGAAAAAATAAAACACAAAGATCACGACAATGGGCAGCGAAAATAGGCCACACCTCAATTCCCCAGTCATTAAAAGTATGTAAGACAGGCAATAAAGGGACAAGCCACGTCGTACTTGCTTCCCACCACCACCAACCATTCCACACCTCAACGCCTTTCCTGGAAGTGTATAATATATGGAATCTCTGAAAGTATATTATCGTTTCTAGGATAACCTTCAACGTCCAGACTTCCCTCGACACACCTTTCTGCCGTTTCCTGTAAGACCCAGTAATCTAGAAAACCAGTTATTGTTTTTTTCTTTTTTTAATAACAAACGACAGGTGTGTTCAGCTCAATCGAATTCAAAAGGTAAGCCACTCTAAAGTGTGTGTGTGTGTGTGTGTGTGTGTGTGTGTGTGTGTGTGTGTGTGTGTGTGTGTGTGTGTGTGTGTGTGTGTGTGTATATATATATATATATTTTACCGCTCCACCATTAGCATTTTTTTTTTTCCAATTATTATTCCATCGCCACATACTTTTACTAGGAGTGGAATAACCTTGGAATAAAGGAATTAATTAGGGTATATGTAACCCCTGGAACTCGAAACGTGCCTCATGAGCTGCATATGACTCTTTACTATCAGTAATAATAAAGGCCCGTCATCGTAGTGCAGGGGTTAACCAGTGTCCTACCTCCCTTCCGTCATAATGTCTGCAAGTCAAAAAAATCAAATATAAGACGCTACCGTAGTGGAGGGGTTAAAAAAAAAAAATCCATGACAATCCAGCATTCCAGACCTCACACCTGCCGTAGGAGAGGAAATACGGGGATCCATAAGAGTACATTCTCGTTCCCACCGTATTTTTTTTTTACTTCCAGAATTCTGCTACTTCCAGCAAAACCTTGCATCCTGGAATACCGAAACTGACAATTACATTAAAATACTTCGCTGGCTGTACGTTATAAGATTAAATGAAGTATCAGAGATCCACATCCGGGAATATTATCGTGATTTTAATAATATTGTAAATCACACACACACACACACACACACACACACACACACACACACACACACACACTAAATAAGTTCAGAACTAAATATAAATTCTCTCTCTCTCTCTCCCCACTAGAATTAGATATCTACCAGCCAGCCACTACCTTCCTTTCTCGCTTCCAGATTTCCAGGTGATCCATTCCAGCGCCTCGTACATTAGCACTCCCTGGAGACCTGGAATGGGGGATGCGGGGGTACTGGAACGGGGGATGCGGGGGGTCTGGAAAGGGGGATAATTGGGGCCTGGAATGGGGGAAGAAGAGATACTGGAATGGGGGATGAGGGGGGGTCTGGAATGGAGGATGAAGGGGGCCTGGAATGGAGGATGAAGGGGGCCTGGAATGGGGGATGAGGGGGGTCTGGCAAGGGGAATGGGGGGGCCCGGAATGGGGGAGAGGGGGTACAGGAATGGGGATGAGGGGTTACTGGAATGGGGGTGTGGGGGTACTGGAATGGGGGTGTGGGGGTACTGGAATGAGGAATGAGGGGGTTACTGGAATGAGGGATGAGGGGATATAGGAATGGGGGTGAGGAGGTACAGGAATGAGGGGTGAGGGGGTACTGGAATGGGGGTGTGGGGGTACTGTAATGAGGAATAAGGGGGTGCTGTGATGGGGATGAGGAGGTACTGGAATGGAGGGGGGTGAGCACTGGAATGAGGAATGAGGGGGGGTCCTGTAATGGGGAATACGGGGGTCAAGCAATGGGGGATGAGGGAGTCTTGGAATGGGGATAGAAAGGGGGCAGTGGGGTGGGAATCCTGGAATGGGGAAGGGAGGGAGAGCCTGGAATGGGAAGGGGGTTCTGGAAAGGGGGGAGAAGGAGGGCCTAAGAGTTGGTGGAAAGAGGGACTGGGTGTCTTTGATTGGAGGTGTCTCCTGGAATACACCCAATCCTATTATCCTGCAGTAGGCCTTCAGTTCCAACCTGTTCCAGAAAGAGGCCTGGAAAGCTGGAATATGCCCAACCACTTCCCCGTCCAACCACCATCACTTTTTTTTCCCTCTCCCCCTTTTTTATGGGCGTCTTTCGGCTACTCTCTCACACTTCCTTTATTTCACTCGATTTCACTTGCTTCTATTACTATTTATCTCCGTATATTTCACTCCCTGAGTTTAATAATGTTTTGCTCTCTTTATACCACTTACTGCTCTCTCTCTCTCTCTCTCTGTGTGTGTGTGTGTGTGTGTGTGTGTGTGTGTGTGTGTGTGTGTGTGTGTGTGTGTGTGTGTGTGTGTGTGTGTGTGTGTGTGTGTGTGTGTGTGTGTGTGAACACTATATTAAAAAATGTCTGACTTTTCTCATCCATCCTTCGTAAACAGTGAATGACATTTCTTACTGAAATTTAGAAAACAATTAAAGAATACTTAATATGCATGAGTAAAGAATAAATGACGCTTCTTACTCATACGCAGGCAATATATTAAACATCTTATTCAAAAGTAACTAGTACATTAACATTCAATTCACAGACAACTCTTCTTCACGCGTCAGCAATGAATAACAGCTCTTCTTCATACGTAAACAAATAGCGCCTTTTGTTATTCATGGGAGGGGAATGAATAAAGCAGAGTCCGTGCATGCATACACCGCGGCGTGATGAATAAGTGACAGGCCACCAAAAATACTGAAATAGTAATACATAAATCTATAAGGACCTCGAGCAAGACTCCTCCTCCTCTCTTTTCTCTCCAGCTTCCTCCCTGTTCCCCCTCTCTTCTGTCTTCTACCCCCGCTTATTTCCTCCATATCCTCCACCTCTCTTCCGCTTCTCACTCTCGTACTTCTCTTCGTCGCCCCACATCTCTTCCCTTTCCTCAACTCCACCTGTGCCTTCCTCCCCCCCTTTTTTCCCCCTTTCACTGCCCTTTCCTCACTCCTTCCCCACCTCTCCCCCTCTCCCTGCTTCTCCTCTCAGCCCCCTTCCGCCATCACTTTCTCTTTTCGTTTCCACCCTCGCTACCCCCTTCTTCCTCTATTCCCCCTACCCCCTTCTTCCTCTACTCCCCCTCTCCCTCACACTCACTCACTCCTCACTCCTTTCACTCCCTGTCATTAAACTCCCTCTTCCCCCATTTCCCTTCCCTCCTCCACTCCGTTTACCTAAGCTCCCAACTCTCTACGATTCTCCCTACTGTCTCTCCCCCTCTTCCTTCACTCCACCTCTTAATCCCTCCCCTCTCTCCCCCCTTCCCCCAATCAGCACATCACAGAGTGGCTGATTCCCGCTGATCCCTGGAACATAGCCCACTGCCTCTCTCTCTCTCTCTCTCTCTCTGCCACACTGCCCTAGTTTCTCCCCCGCCCTTCCCCTCATCATCAAATCCCTACCCTTTGGTACTCTCTCTCACCAATCCTCACTCCCCCTCTGTAATCCTCATCCCCAAATCCCTCCTGTCTGTTCCCCCATTCCCTCTCCCCCTCTACCTGTAATCCCTCTTTTCCCACCCCCACCTTTATTTTCTTATTCCCGCTTCCCCTTCCTGTTCCCCTCCTCTCATCCTTTCACCAGTACCCCTCCCCCCTTACCCTCAATATCCTTTGGTTATATACTCCCTTTCCCTCATCTCCCACCCCCCTCCCTTTTTTTTTTTTGTAGGTGTATGTCTTCTCTTTCCCTCCTCACCCCCACTTCTACTCATATCTCCATCTCCTCCCCTCTTGTTCCTTCCCCCACACATATGCTCCCATTCCTCTCTCATCCCCCTCCCCTTACTCGTGTACTTACCCTTCTCCCCTCTCGTCTTGTACTTCCTCCTCACTCCCCACCTCCAAACATATATCTCCCCTTCTCACGCCCTCTCCCTCTCCCCCTCCCGTTCCACCCCATCTCTTCCTGTCTTACGCCGCCCCCCTCCCCCTTCCCAGCCTTGTTCAGCCTCGCCACCAATAATCCCACAAAATCTGGACACAATCTTCATCGCTCGGCTTTCTGGAGAGGCCTGGAGGGAGGGGGGAGAAGAGGTAGAGGAGGGGTACACGGAGACGGGAAGGATGGGGAAGGAGAGTACATAGGAGTACAAAAGGAAAGCAAACAGCGACAGATCTTATGGTCCTTTCGAGGCTGTTTGTCAGACAGTGGACTATGACTGCGAGACCTAATTCTACATGCTGAAGGATAAGGATAGTAAAGCAAGAAGGCTCCCCCCGCCTCCAAACCCTCCAGTTAAGATTGGCAGGAAAAAGTGAGAAAAACCACCACGCAGCATGGAAATTTTATAGGAAAGACTGAAAAGGAAAAGTTACACTCTGTAATACTTTATCTATAAGCTACCAGTTTGAATAACCTGAAAGAGAAAGTAGTAGAGCAAAATCAATAATCAAATAATAAATAAGGCACGACATTATGTACTAGAACGGTGAGTTTACGGGGCGTCCGCAGACACAACGTGGAAACTGCACAGTGCATAGTGTGGATGTTCAGCGGTGGTGCGAATAAAGTAAGCAACAAAAACAACAAAAGGAATGAAAGACGGAAAAATTAGTTGAAAGAGTGGGTGAGGGAGGAGAGAAAGACAGGAGAAAAAAATATGTAAAGAAAGGGCACAAAATGAATGATGAAGGATGGAGGGAAGGGACGATGGTGCACACCGAGGAAAATATTGTGGGATAGAGGGATGGGAAGGATGAAGAGGCGGTTCGGGACAAGAAGAAGGATGAATGTAGGAGGGAAAGAATGAAGGCGAACAGAGCAGCTTTTTTTTTTTTTTTTTTTTTTTTTTAAAGGAGTGAGTGAAGGCAGCAAAACAGAAGACGAGGAGAGAGGAATGAAGAAGACAGGGAGGGGAAATACAGTAACATAAGGCAGGGAGAGCAATGGAATGAAAAGGCGAGGAAGGAAGGAGGGAGCGGGTTAGGAAAAGGAGAGGGAGAGAAGAGTGTCAGGAACAGTACGGGGGCAAAGAGCTGGAAGAAAAAAAAAAAAAAAAAAAAGGATGAGGGAAGGCAAGGGAGGAAGGAGTGTAGGTTAGGAGAGGGAGGCTTGGAGGGAAGGAAGGCAGGTGGTGATGCAGTGGATAGTGCGGTGAACTGGGGACTGTGTGGTCGCCAGTTCGATTCTGGTTATTTCGTGAACAGTGTGTAGATATGAATTCGATCCCGCCACGTTTACCGGTCTTCCATATGGCCCCACCGTCATATAAACACCCCCGCTAACACCGTAACACCAGATCTGAATGTGATATCGCTAGCGTGTCGTGATAGAGACGGTGGGTATTAGGCCAGATGATTCGTGGTGTGTAACAGCTGAAGAGAAGACTTCTGGCAGACTACTAGGCCTTGCGAACTGGCTACCTATGGCCCGAGTCGAGTACAGGGACAGGGCATAACAAAGAAAAAGGGCAGTGTGGGGAAAGGAAGGCAGAAGGGAAGAGGGAGGGAAATGAAAGGGTGAGGGAGGAGTGACCAGGGTATTTATACCGTTATGAAGGAGGCTGTGGGGGAGGTGAGGTTGCGGTATGAAAGGGGAGTGAGGGAGAGGAAGGTAAGGAAGAAAGGGGAGTGACGGGGAGGAAGGTAAGGGAAAGGGGAGTGATGGGAAGGGAAGTAAGGAAGAAAGGGGAGTGATGGGGAGGAGGTAAGGAAGAAAGGGGAGTGATGGGGAGGAAGGTATGGAAGTAAGGGGAGTGATGGGATGGAAAATGAAGACAAGAGGGAAGCAGGAAGGAAAAAGTGAGGTTGGCAGTAATGGGGTGAAGTAGTGGTGAGAGGAGAGGTAGGAAGGTGAAGAAAAGCAGTGACAGGAGGAGGAAAGAAATGAGAAGATATGAGGAGTGAAGAGGGGAAAGGAAAGGGATGAAAGGGGTGCGGAAATGAGAAGACATATTTTGATGATGATTAGACAGGTGAAGTATTGACAAGATGTGGATAGGTAAGCGTTGATATGGGGCTGGGAGAGATGGGGCGGTATCATGAAGGGAGGAGGCGAAGATGAAGGAAAGCGATGTGTAGATGAAAGGGGGTGGTAGAGTGTAGACTGGATGGGTGAAACACTGATAGGAAGATGGGAGGGGCCATACTGATAAGGAATGGGAAAGGAGATGAGGATATACGAAGAGTAGAGAGGGAAGGGGATACGTGATTGAGAAAGTTGAGAAAAATATTAAGAAGGGAAAGGAACAGGGAAGGGGTATAAAGGTGAAAAAGAGGACGGGATAGTCCTAATGGAGGAGATGGGAATGAGGGAGAGGTGTTGTAGGGAAGAAGGGGTGGGGAGTCGTGACAGGAGACGGCGATAAAAGCAAGGTATTGCGAGTCGGGATGGGGAACAGGAAAGGATGGGGAAGGAAATCACGAGTGGGTAGAGGATGGGGGAGCCGTGATGGGGAGGCGTATGAGAATGAAGTAGTGCCGGGGGAGGTGGAGAGGGGTGCAGGGGAGGACGTCAGGTGGTAGAGCATCTCTGAGCAGGGGCGGAAACAACCACGATACCTACCTGCCTCTGTTTTTTGTTACCTGGAGAAGGGTGGACGTGGAGAGAAAGAGGAGGGGGTGGGAAAGGGACAGAGAGACGGTGGGAGGGGGGGAGAGAGGGGGGAGGGATGGTGTAAGGTGGGGTGGGAAAGAAGGGGAAAGGGAATTCGATGGATGTTGAGAGTGAGAGTGGAGAGGGGAGGGAAAGACATGGAAAAATGAAAAATGAAATGAGAAAGAAGAAAGGGCTGGGAAGGGACGAGACGGAACATGGGGGAGAAAGGGAACAGGTGGAGAGAAGGGAAGACGATGGGCTTGGAGAGAAAAAGAATAGGGGTTTCAAGGGAGAAGGGGAAATAGTCGGTGGTGGGAATGGGAAGGGAGGAGGTAGGGAGCAAGGGGTGGAAAGAGGTAAGACAAAGAGGAGGAGGTGGTAATGAGAGGAAGGATTGGAGAGGTATGATGAGACACGGGAAAGGGGTGTGTGAGAAGATGCAAAATGAGAGAGGGGAGGGATACGTAGAAAATAAGATTGTCAAGGAGAAAGAAACAGGAAGGTGTAGGAGAGAGAGAGAGAGAGAGAGAGAGAGAGAGTGGCGGGGGGGATTAAGTTAGAAAAAGACTAAACAGCGAACTAATGGGAGAAAAAAGGAGAAAAAGAGAAGAAGCAAGAGAGTAAAGAAAGAAAGATAGGAGAGGGAAGAAAATGCAGAAAGAAGACAACAGAGGGATGCAATGGAAAAGAAATGGTAAAGAAAAATGAAGGGGAAAGAGAAAGACCACTGAAAAACGAAAAGGAATGGAAATGAAAGGATGGGAAAGTGGCAGGTGTGTGTGTGTGTGTGTGTGTGTGTGTGTGTGTGTGTGTGTGTGTGTGTGTGTGTGTGTGTGTGTGTGTGTGTGTGTGTGTGTGTGTGTGTGTGTGTGTGTGTGTGAGAGAGAGAGAGAGAGAGAGAGAGAGAGAGAGAGAGAGAGAGGAAATGCAAGGCCGGGAGCGACGGAAGAGGGCAAGGCAAGGTATTCTTCTTCACCTTTATACTAATTTCTCTTGGACACACCTCTTCCTCTTCACATATCCTCCCTTTCAATCAGTCCCCCCCCCCCTCCACCCCTGATTCTCTCTCTCTCTCTCTCTCTCTCGCCAAACTTATTTCCTTTTGTCTTCCTTTACTTCAATTCTTGTTTTTGTTACTTTCTGTTTTCCTCTTTTTGTCATATTTTCTCATATGTTCCTCTCCTCTCTTCTTCTTCACACGTGGCCTTCTCTTCTCTTCCTCTCTCTTGTCTTCTCTTCCCATTTATTGACCTTTCACCAGTCCTCCACCTCCTTTTTGTCCACTTCTTCCTTCTTATGACTTTTTCTCCATCATCATCATCGTCATCCCATCGTCTCACTAATACAAACCTCAAACAGATCATCATCATCATCACCAACTCACTGATCTAACCCCAGCCATCTCTACTTCTCTCTACCCTCCATCAACGCATCAATACTCGTTTCTATAAATTTAAACCATCAATCTCAATTCAACTTTTTCCCTCCCTTCAGACACAATAGTTGGGATCTGAGTCCGTTTGGTGAGGAAGGCCTGTGGGAAAGAACGGTTTTGGGCGATCTTTTGTGATATTCTCTCTCTCTCTCTCTCTCTCTCTCTCTCTCTCTCTCTCTCTCTCTCTCTCTCTCTCTCATTTAAAAGCGCGCACACAGCCAAACATTCCCACAATCAGTCAGAACCTCCTTCATCTAACCACCCACTACTCAACCTATCTATCTATTTATCCAGCTATCTATTGGACTGTCTAATATACGTGATTCTGTCTAGCGCAATGCAAATTTCACTCGCACACACCTCTCTCCCTGTCTCCTTATCTACATCCGCATAATTATCTATTCTAGGTTTTTCCACTGTATATCTATGTATCTATGTCTGTATCTACCTGCCCAACAAACTCACCGCATGTACGAAATCCCCTCCTCTCTCTCTCTCTCTCTCTCTCTCTCTCTCTCTCTCTCTCTCTCTCTCTCTCTCTCTCTCTCTCTCTCCACCTACTATTCAATTTGCCCCTCTCACACTTCCATGCAGATTCCAGCGAGAACACTCAATTATCCAGCAAAAATAACAAGGGGTGATTTCGGAATACCTTTGCATGCTTAAGTGGATGGGGGAGGGAGTGTGCTGGAGTGGAGAAAGGTGAGAAGAGGTGAGGGGAGAGGAGAAATGGGAAAGAGGAGGTGAGGGGAGAGAAGAAGAGGAAAAGAGGAGGTGAGGGCAGAGGAGAAGAGGGAAAGTGGAGGTGAGGGGAGAGGAGAAGAAGGAAAGAGGAAAGGAGGAGAGAGGAGAAGAGGGAAAGAGGAGTGGAGGGGACCAAAGTACAAGTGAGTACAAAGGAAAGCAATCAGTAACATTTATTAATCTTTAAAGGCTGTTTGTTATAGGGTTAAGTAACAATCCTATAAATTAAAGACAAGGATAGCACAGCAGGAAAGCTCCCACCACCCACCAATCCTTCCAGACAAAGCCGGCAGGAAAAAGTGAGAAATACCATGCAGTTCAACAGGACAGGTAGGAGAGCTGCCATAGAAATTTTACAGCACAGGATGAACAGAAAGAATATTTTACACACTCTTAGCCGGAAAGGAGGGTAATATTAAGTCAGGATTGGGAAATGAATGAAGAGGCGAGGGGAAATGAAGGGGGAGAGGGGGGAGTGGAGATGAGAGGAAAGGTGGGAGAATGAAGGAGATAAGACAGGAAAGTGGAGTTGGGAGAGGAAAGTACGTCTTTTCTAAACTGAGAAAAATGGTCAGGTGGTAACACGAACGTAATATGAAGGAAGTCGCATTAAAGGAGTTACATTGAAGAGACGAGGGTTGGAAGGAGAGAAGTGGAATGAAAACCACAGAGATGAGAGGGAGGAAGTGAAATAACAGAAGAAATAAAAAGAGACAGGTGACAGGAAGTGTAGTTGGAGAAGCATTTAATGTCTTGAAAAGGTGGAGGAAATGAAGACTGAACTTGGTGGTGGTGGTGGTGGCTGTGGTGGTGATAAAGGAGAAAGATAGTTGGTGGAGATCGAAACTGTGAAAGTAAAGAAGGTAAGAGATGGAGATAGGCTGGGGAGAAAGTGGATATGCAATGTGGTGGAAAGGAGAGAGAGAGAGAGAGAGATGGGGGGGGGGAAGCGAATTTATGGAAAGAACTGTTAAAGAAAGAGAGACCAGTGGTAAGG
This sequence comes from Coenobita brevimanus, assembly GCF_032717465.1. Lineage (NCBI taxonomy): Eukaryota > Metazoa > Arthropoda > Malacostraca > Decapoda > Coenobitidae > Coenobita > Coenobita brevimanus. Next base: position 12,180,785 of record NC_137047.1, read on the forward strand.
ATGATGATGAAGAAAACAGCTAGAATGGGCGACGGCGTGAGGTGATGGGATGGGGACGGAATGGTGAAGACAGTGTGGTGGGAAAACAAAAAAGGGAGGGGAAGGAGAAACTGATGTAGCGGCGGTGGTGGTGGAGGGAGAAGTGTGGGAGGGAGTACGGGAGAAATGACGAGAGGGGTGAGGGAGAGGTGAAGGACGAGGGAGATGGTGGTGTGGGTAGGAGAGAGGGAAGTGCTGTTGCTGAAGAGGAGCGAGGGAGTGGAGTGTAAGGATGGTGAAGGTGGTGGTTAGAAATGTGAGGTGGGGAGTGGCACTAGATGGAGATAGTGAGAGGCAAAAATAGCAGAGAGTTTGAGAGGGAGGGAGGGAGGGAGGGAGAGACGGTGGAGAGGTGAGGGACAGAGTGGGGTGAGGGAGGCAGGAGTACTGTAGAGAGAGGCGAAGGTTAGTGGACAAAGGATTCAGGGAGGGATGGTAAAAGTAGGATGGATAAGTGGGGAAGGGTGGAAGGGATGGCGAACAAAGCGGTGAGAGGGGCAGGAGCAGTGGAGAAAAGGTTGAGGGAGGAAATGAAAAGGAACATAAGGGATGGGTTACAAAGGGAGAGAGGAAAGGGATGAGGGAGAGCGAAATGGCGACAATATGGGGTGAGGGAGGGATTATAGAGGGAAAGACAAAGGAGGGATGGGCTGGGGAGAAAAGGGGGGATGATGGAGGGAGGGATGCGGCAGGGAGGAAGGGAGGGAGAAACAGGGTGCGGATGCGACAAAGATAGGACTTCCAGGAAAAGGCTAGAGGGGGGAGGAAGCGGAGGTAAAGAGGAGGGTAAAAATGCAGCCTCCCTCCTATTCCAGTGAAGTGGGTGCAGGCGCGAATGCAGTATGACTTCCCTCCAGGAATAATAATATCTGTCTATCTATATATCTACCTATATAGGCTGCTTCCCCCAAGGAAAGGGAGTTAGCCGAGACAGGACGACACACTCCCAATTTACTCATCCACTCAAACACATTCATTCGCATCTTAGCCCCAAGGGGAGAAGGGACAGATCCTCACCGCACCACCCCGCACGAGGATCCACTGCGCAGTGCAATCAGTAAAATAATAAATAATAATAATAATAATAATAATAATAAATAAAAATAATTACTAATAATAAGAATAAGCTTGCAGAGAAAACAGTTCTATATTCTTTAATGACTTGACAAACTAAATCTTGGCTACACTATACAAAGAAAAGGATGGAATAAAAATGGTATTTTTTTTTAGCCAAACCGCCATACGGTACATTTTATTCAGTTTAGGGAAAACCACCTCGACCTCACAGCTAAGGAGTTAAAACCTTCACTCCATTTAATTTTTAATTTTTGTTACTTTTGTTATATCTAGACACTTGTGTTCATCTCTGGACATACTTTTCGAGCTGGAGGGGTTAACTGTTGCCTTCATTTACTCTTTCACTACACGATGTCCTCCCAAAGAAGAAGAGTATTTGTGGATGTAGCAGGAATAAATTAACTAAAACAAGTCAACTGAATGGGTTGATGTATTTGTCCAGTCGTTTGAGTGTGATAAGAAACACACAGACAGTAATGGTATTTTCGTTGGCTTGGAAGGGTGTGTAAAACCCCATCCTTAGGACTTCCATACAAGGACTACATTTTCGTTTAGTGCGTCTTTGATAAGAATATAAATTACGTGTATAGGAAAATATAAACGAATAATAACGTGACATACAGAAAGGACATGGTTAGGAATTGGTGTCAGAGTAGCCTTGTCATGAGAATATTGCTAAGAGAGATAAGAGACCTGGTTCCTTGTTCATAAAGCATCTTAATTCATCCTTACAACAATAATATCTCAACAGAAGTGAGTTACAATCAGTAGTAAGTCTGTTTAGTTGCATTTTTCGCCCTAATTTTGTCCTGTGATATTTGGTACCTGTATTAATGATGATGAAAAAAAAAGCGATACCACTTAACCTCTTCAATTCAATGACGTATTTTAATTCTAGTTATTTCCTGAGGTTTCTTGCAGCTTCGGATAGACTTCTCGAACTTAAGGTGTTACATACAGACTTAATTAACTGCTCCACAACCTAGTAAGATCTCCAGGTGGCAGCGGGAGTAGGAAGAGAAAATAAGTCAACACAGTGAAGGGCTTAAGCACAAGAAAGTTCATGAATCCAGTCCCAAGTGAATCTTCCCCGGCGGTGTAGGGCAGCGTGACCTGGCGAAAAATGATACCAACCTTCTCACTTCTCTCGCTGAGGTGATGCTGTTGACCCTTCCCCCCGATGCTGTTGATCCCCCCCTCTCCCCCAACCCCGATGCTGTTGACCCTCCTCTATCCCCCACCCCGATGCTGTTGACCCCCCCATCTCCCCCAACCTGATGCTGTTGACCCTCCTCTATCCCCCACCCCGATGCTGTTGACCCCCCCCCCTCCCCTTCCTCGATGCTGTTGACCCCCCTCCCTCTCCCCCGATGTTGTTCCCCTCCCCGGATGCTCTTGACCCCCCTCCCCCCACCTCCCCTCCGTATGGCGTATTAGTCTGGTTTTGCTCTCACTACCTCCAGACGATTTTATAAAGCTTGGGAGATGCTTAGGGACAGAAAGGGTTATATGTAGTTTTAATTTACCCCATCGCAGCTGCAGATCCTTCTCAAGTTAAATAAAAGCGTTTAATGTCATCGTAATATATGGGTCATTTGTTTACTGTGAACATACTGACTTTGAGGTCAATACATCAATATGTTTAATTAATCGTTCTCTAATACTTACAAAGTTTGTTGTACGGCAAGTGAAGAACGCCACTTACCTGTAAAAAAATAAAGACACTATCATTAAAAGTTTATTACTAATAAAATCAAATAAAGGAAGAACATTAATAAAAAAGTTATGAGTAAAGATGGACAGGCTTTCTTTACCTGAACTCATTAAAGCTGCATAACCAGCCCTGAAAAGAAAAAAAATGCATGTAATTTGTAAACATATTATTTATCCTAAATCATTCATCTTCCCGAAACTAAATTATTTATACTGAATCGCAATATAGCAGCTGTTGAGAGAGCGTGACCTTGAATTGCCACCCAGATAGTCAACATATTAAGGTCAAAGTTTTCTAGGTATTTTAAAGTGACTAAATTATTTAATATATACGAAATTTGCGAGTAAAATTTCTATGGGTGCTTTCTGTTTGAGGGTCATAAGTGAAAGGAGCGTGAGTAGGGACAGCACCCAAACATTAGCCTACATTACAAGCAACCGTCACTTTACAATCCAGGTCCTTATTTCGATCTTGGGTGAGAACACGCGAGGGTAAAAGACAGCACACTCGGGGGTGAGTGGGGACTTTACCTACTCCCCATCTGTCAGTCCACGCAGGTCAACTTTATTACAGACTAAACTTTATTAACCCCTTCAGTCCGATTAACGACACTACCAGACGCTTTCACCCGGCTTTGGGGGGAAGTCTTGCAGTGAAGGAGGCATAATGAAGAAAAATTTTAAGCTGGAAAAAAAGAAGTCAAGATATGAAGACGAAAATGAAAAAAAGTCATCGTCCTGAAGAAGTTGAAACCCACGCATTACGGTAATTTAGAAGTTTGATGAGACACAGATGACAGACACCCCCAACCCTAATGATGTCTGACACTCATATTAAACGTTTCTGTCTGGAAGGCCCAATTTTCATTACGAGTCTTCTTGTAGGTTTAGAAAAATGATGATAAATGACAGGCGGAATCTCAAGTCTAATTGGGTCGCTCACACAGGTTAACTTATTTGCAAGCTAAATTATGAGAAATCCCACCGAGTTATTCAGGTGTTCAAAAGTAAACACACACACACACACACACACACACACACACACACACACACACACACACACACACACACACACACACACACACAAAGACGACAGATATTACCAATCTCCCAGTACAGCATGATGCCACTTCCCACACAATTTGTAATGCTAATTAATAATAATAATAACAATAATAAATAATAATAATACAATACTATAGCAGATCTTTTTTTTTATGTTGGAATATTACCACATATCATCATCATCATTACTCTTATCACTGAACTCAATATAACAGCCTGTCTTATGACCAATTAAACCACAAAAGCAGATGATGACAATATCTCTTCTCGCACCAAAGGAGGGGGATAAAAGAGGTATTATTGCTATTATTATCATTATTATTATAACTGAATTCGAGATAAACAGGCTGTACTTACGTGAGACAAAATAAAGACATATAAGACAATAACAACATCCTTCTTTCTTCGTTAATGAGGGGTTAACAATAGAATGGATGGCGCCTGGACTCATTATGTACTCTGCTTACTCACACCCTCTATTCACTCACCACTCATTAGCACACTACCCTCACTACTCACTGCCATCCCCGTACTCATTAACTGGATAATTCATTCATCTCATCTCTGGTTTTAATGACGATGATGATGATGATGATGATGAGGGGGAAGAGGAGGAGGAGGAGGATGCTGTAGTTGTTGATTTTGTTGTTGGTGTTGTTGTTTCCCATTAAGATAACTAAAATCGTCTTCAGATAAAAGCATTGTATGAATAACAACATTAATTATACACAAGCAATTCACCAGTTCACTCTCTCTCTCTCTCTCTCTCTCTCTCAACATACAGTAATCAACGCCAAGCCCATTTTGTCTAAGTTACGTAAACATGATTCATATTCATTCCTTGTCTTGTGAAGCTTCCATTCTCTCTCTCTCTCTCTATCTCTCTCTCTCTCTCTTCCTGTAACAGATTTTACCTTCTCCCTCTCAGACTTCCTTTCCGTTTCTCCTCGCTTCATTCAGACTCTCTCTTTCTCTAAAAACATTCCCCTTTCTCCCCTCTTTCTCTCCCACCCTCATTTTCCCCAGTCCTCCTCTCTCCATTTTCCTCGAATCTTTTCCATTACCCCTTTGTCTCCCTCCCTCACTCCTCCCCCCCCCCCCGTTCGCTCCCCTATTACATCATCAGCCCTCTCTTCCTCCCTTCACCCTAACTCTCTCTCCCTCTCTCTCTCTCACATCCCCTCCCTTCCTCGACCCTCTTCCTCTTTATTCAGTTATCTGCACCATCTTTCATCCTCTTATTCTTCCTCCTTATCGTATCATTCCTCTGATCCTCTTCCCTCACCTGTCGACCTACTTGCCTACCTATCTACCTACTTACCTGCCTACCTACCTTGCACCCTTCTCCCTCTTTCCTGTCATCCCTCCTCCTCCCACTCATCTCATCTTCCCCTCCATTTTTCCTCTCAAGTCCCTCCCTTTCAGCCCTTATCTTCCCTCCCTCTTTTCTCTTACCTCCGTCAGTCCTCCAATTACCTCCCTACCCACTTTCTTTTTTTCCTCTCCCTTCCTTCCCATGTTCCTCGTACTTATCTACATGTCTACCTATCTGTATCTATACGTATATACCAATCTGTCTATCTATCTATCTATCTGTCTATCAGTCTGTATCTATTTATCTTCTTTAGTCTTCTTGCGCCCCACCATTTACCTACCTAATTACCTGTCGACTCACCTTATCTGCCTTACACATACCTTTCTTTCCCATCTCCCTCCCGTTTGCCTGCCGACTCTCTCTCTCTCTCTCTCTCTCTCTCTCTCTCTCTCTCTCTCTCTCTCAACGCACACAACATTCCCTGACAATTTTCCGCATTCATATCAAACATTCAAATATTCAAGCAAGAACATCTCTCTCTCTCTCTCTCTCTCTCTCTCTCTCTCTCTCTCTGAACGAAAACCACCTTCCTCCCGAGCGAAACGTTACGTACTAAGGGAGAGAGGGTAGGAGCTGGAAGTGCCTCTGTGGGATTTAGTTCAGAATTCTTCGTAAATATTTCAGAGTTAATCGTCTTAGTGATTGTTATGCCGTTGGGGAGAGAGGGGGATGGATGGATGGGGGTGTGGAGGGGGGTCGTGGGGAAGGATGGAGTGGGGTGTTTTCGTGTGAGGGAGTAAAGGATGATGATGATGATGATGATGATATAAACGTAATGGTAATACATAAACACACACACACACACACACACACACACACACACACACACAGACTGCAACCAGACAGACGGACGGACGTACAGACAGAGCCAGACACATAATTAATTAAAGCAAGACTCTTTGTTACAACTGCCTTCACGAGTTACATAACATTCACCCTTTCAATTCAGCCACAAAAACACAAACGTCAGCCTTTCAGTAATATGACGTCGTTTCAGATTCGTTTCAGCTCCCAACAGACGATTTATTTCAGCTTTCGGGACCCAAGTGTAGTAAGTGGATTGAAGAACCAGCTTTAATCCCTTCAGTATGACGATTTATGCTTCCTCCTTGTCATTCCCGGACGATTTTGCTCAGGTTTAGGTAGGCTTCTCGTTGTGGAATGAATTAAAGGCATCATGTTCATCATCATCATCGTCATCAATCATCATCATCATCGTCATCAAGCATCATCATCAACCCCTTCTCACTGTTATTAATGCAGTGGGTACGATCCAAAAATAGTAAAGGGAGAACATAAAAGAGGAGAAACTGCCACCTGAGTGCCAAGTGAAATGGGCCCTATTTCCATTCAGTAACCATTTCATCCTCTGACATCGACAAAAACAACGGTGTGATAATAATAATAATAATAATAATAATAATGATGATGAAAAGACCCAGCGTAGTCATCTCCCACACTGAACATAATATATTTTACATTTGGACTTCTGACCTTTCCACTCCATATTAAATGAAAGCCCTGGTTGCCTTTTAACAAGAGCACTGTTGGTGAAAAATACCGTAGCTGTTATAACACATTTTATCATCATTAGGGACTGCGATTAAGTAAAAGCGATATTCCTACAAACAAAACATTAATTAAAAGAAACAAAAATAAACACTAAACAACACAGTGACATCAAAAACACAAAACAACTAAAATGAACTAATGTCGTTGTTGTTGGTTATTATTGTTGCTGTTGTTGTTTTTGTTGCCCCAAGCTCATCTGAACGTGGATACCCAGTGGACTACAGGCCTAAACTGCCCTTCTCCTGCAGTCCGCCATCCTCCTTTCGGGTGATACGGTGGGAGCTGAGGGACGGTAGTAGAATTAATGCCATAGCGTTAAGGCGTCCACCCCCCAAAAAAATCGTCATAAACAAATCGCGTAAAACAAAAAAAAGCTGTCAATATGAAAACCCTAAACAAGATCATCACCAATAAGAAAAGCTAAAACAAGAAACTTAACACCGATAAAACAAGAGCAAAACAACTACAACAAAACCACCGCCATTAAAGAGCCACAAAATAAACATCATAACAAAAACACACCCACACTAAAAACCAACTCTTTATCTATTTACTGATAAGAAACGCAGAACATTTTCTAGATAAAAAACATTGAGTAAAACACACACACACACACACACACACACACACACAGACACACACACACACACTTTGGGATACACGAGGAAAACACTCATATACACATACACGATACAGGAAACCACACACAGAGGCATATTCACATGAACACCATGAATAACAGGTCCAGGAAAACACACACACACACACACACACACGCACACACACGCACACAAATAAAAAGCACCAGGAATTTCTCTCTCTCTCTCTCTCTCTCTCTCTCTCTCTCTCTCTCTCTCTCTCTCTCTCTCTCTCTCGGCTTTTCCGGGTCTGCCACTATCGTATCACACTTAGAGCCGGCCGTGTGTGTGTGTGTGTGTGTGTGTGTGTGTGTGTGTGTGTGTGTGTGTGTGTGTGTGTGTGTGTGTGTGTGTGTGTGTGTGTGTGTGAGCAAGGATACCTGAATTCGCATACTCTCCCTCACACAAACTTTTCAGCACTTGAGGAAAGAACAATCATGACTGTTTTCACCATCATCATCATCATCATCGTCGTCGTATGGAGAGCGAGAATGCCAGGCGAAAACAGGTCACACTTCCCTTAAATTTAAAGACTTGGAAATTTTAGGTTCCATCCCACAAGCTAAACCATCCATATTAATTCGTCGCTTTAAATCTCTCTCTCTCTCTCTCTCTCTCTCTCTCTCTCTCTCTCTCTCTCTCTCTCTCTCTCTCTCTCTCTCCGATCACTTCAATTTCTCATGTTCCCCTCTTATCGAGCCCTCTCACTCACTCAACCTCTCGCTCACATCCTGCCACTCACTCACTCTCTCACATTTCCCCATTCACAAAATCTCTCAAAGTTTGCCTTGGCTCTCGGTTAAGTATTCAGGGGATGATTCATTCTCTCTCTCTCTCTCTCTCTCTCTCTCTCTCTCTCTCTATCCCTGTGTGTGTGTGTGTGTGTGTGTGTGTGTGTCTGTGTGTGTGTGTGTGTGTGTCTGTGTTTTATATTTTCACTACACAAGCTTATATTACATTCATTAATTCAGATCTAAAGGAACGAATACCTCAATAACACTATTCTACTCTTTTCCACGCATATATTCCCTTTACATTTAACATTCAAAATTTTTACATTCACGCAGCTCAGCTTTGGTCGTGTAAAAAAGTAAGGATCTTTTTTTATTTCCTTAGTTCTGTCGATCCCATGACGTACATTACTTTTAATCTTGATATCTTTATACGATTTTCACTTAACACTGAAGACTTTTACACGATTATATTCAAGACAGGTGTGTCGTGGTCTTACTTAACCCCCTTTGCTACGTGCTAAAGAGGGATGCCTTCACGTGGTGGCACCGATATGACCGGCCTGTGGACATGCCCGGTTAGACAAGTGTCCCTCACCTCTTTCCCTATCCCCCAGAATGTGGAGGATGGGTTGCAGGAGGACAAACTTTAGTCTGCAGTCCACTGGGTGCAGATGAGCCTGGGGTTGCAACTACTACTACTACTACTAAAGCTAAATAAAATCGTCCAAGTAGAAAGGCTATAATGGAAAATACGTCATCGGATTGAACGGGAATTTTTTTTTTTCTTCTCGTGTCTCATATTTTCATTTTCCCATTTATTAAAATTTTGGAAGCAGTGTGAATGGCCTCGATGATTTACTGCTGAGTGTGAATAATGGGAGAATGAGTAATAGCGTATTGAGAGAGAGAGAGAGAGAGAGAGAGAGAGAGAGAGAGACGCTTCAAAGTGCCTGTGGGTATGGCTGAGTGCAAGTGAGTTTGAGTCCGAATTAATGTGTGTGAGAGCGAGGGAGGGAGTGAGTGCAAGGTGGGGTGCTAGTGTGCCACAGCTGGTTTGCAGTGTGTGTGTGTGTGTGTGTGTGTGTGTGTGTGTGTGTGTGTGTGTGTGTGTGTGTGTGTGTGTGAGAAGAGTTGGTAAAATCGGGGAATGGCGGGATTAAGGTGCGTTGGCGGCCCGCGTGGGAGACCTGAGTGCGTGAGTGCGAAGGGGAAGGTGAGTGGGAGGACAGGAGCGAGTGGAGGGAGGAAATGAATGTGTGGGAGAAAAGGGGAGTAAGTGAGAGGAAGTGAGCGGGTGGAAGGAGCAAAAGGAGTGGAATACATGAGTACGTGGAAACAGAGGAATGAACTGGAAATTAAGTCATGAGTACGAGGAAATGAGTAAGTGGGAGGAAGGTGGTGAGTGGGAAGAGAGGAATGAGTGAGAGGGAAACTAAGCGACAGAGGGAAATGAAGAATGAGCGTGAGGAAACGAGTGAGAGGAAGAAATGAGGTAAGTGCGTCAAGGGGTGAGAGGGAGTTGTGGGCAGGAAAATGAGTGGAAGGAGCTTGAGAGGGGGAAGAGGGGTAGTGAAAGCGAGGGAGTGCAAGGGAGTGTGGGGCGGAGAGAAAGAAGAGTGAATAATTGAGTGGGCCGCGTGATGAGAGTGCATGAGCCGCGGTTAATGGAGCTTGTGTGTGCGTGGCGTTTTAACCATCACAGTGAACAGGAAGCAAATGAGTAATGAATCCGAGTGCAAGAGTGAGTTCAGTTGTGTTCATCTGCAGTTTGGTAAAGTGCAAATGTTCGTCTGGTTGAGTGCAAAGGCTGAAATTGACTGACTGCATGAGTGAACAAAGTCATGGCACTGACTGCATGGGTGAACAGTGTCATGGCAAGATATTTTCCAGTAACGTTTATAAAAAAAATATAGACGAGTATTTATCCTTTGAACAACTAACAGAAAAAATTTGTATCCAAAACATAAACTTCATATCTTTTATTATACCCGCAACTTCGAAAAAAAAAAAAATCATTGGTAAGTGAAAATAATACCCTAAATTACCAACCACCACAGAACCTCGTATTTCACGTATCAGACAGTTAAAGCTACATAAACACACATAATTTGACCAACAATTAAATAGATAAAATATACGAAAATAGCACAGCAATCTGGACAAAAAAGCACTAACCGGAAGCAGCTCAACGTCATCTTTTATCGACCACCCAGTTGCACATCCAAAACACCTATAATTTCGCGAGAAACATGTGCAAAGTGAACAGTTACTGAACAAATGACACCTTAAAATCACTAATATTAACACCACTTTCCCTCCTAGGCAATATAACACATCAGACACCTATAACTTCGCTGAAAATTAAGAGAACTAATAACACCTGCCTCTGCAACTGAAACGCTTATAACTGGAGATGAAAAAATAGAAGTAAAAAAACACCTGAACATATTACACGACAAACACCAACCTCAATTCCCACTTCCTCCCCCAAATAATGAATGACCTCAAAACGCCTATTATTATACAGTAAAGTACTGGTTATAGGACGATAATTACAGAAGAACGAACACCATTAACTACCGACCAGAACTACTGTTTCTACCGACCACAAATTTAAGCAACAATTACACCTTTAAGTAAGCTACAGTTATTTGTAAATGAACATCTACCGAACATATACCAACGACCGCCAACCCTCATAAGTACCACCCTGCTTTCCACACTACCCACCTCGTAATTCCATAACACAAAATATAACATCTATCATCAATCTCAACACCCCGCCTAACACTCTTATTACAGCATCTCAAACACCCATAATTCATACGGAACACAGAACAGATACTTAACATGAAAAAATAAACCACAAAATACATTACACCCAAACGTCTCTAAATCGAAAAAATAATAATAATAATAATAATAAATAAAACACCGACCACTGACCAAAACACACCAGCCAATATGTTCCAGTTTACGTCCCTCATGCAATTGGTCAAAGAATTTGCAGTAGCCTATAGCTCCCCATTCAGCAATCCATACATATGAAAATAGCTTGAAACAATGAATAAACACACACACACACACACACACACACACACACACACACATTCCACCTTATCCCTCTCGCAAGTACAGCAACACAGACGTCTATAACTTAACTAAAGAGATCAAATAAACAAAGAATTTACACCCCAAACTACGAGCCACAGCATTCCATTTTCCCCCCACGCAACACAGCGGCCCAAACCACCCGTAACTCCGCTAAAAATCACGAAAACCAAAACAAAATCACACTTCAAAACGAGGCTGGGGTCACTTCCCACTCAGCGTGACACACTTACTGGCCAGCTGGGCTCAATAAAGCTTGCGTGTCATTGGCCGGCGCGAGGGGGGAGACGGGTTGCTACAGCCAATCACGGGGCAGCACGGGAGCAACATTTTTCGCGAGGTTGCCAAAGGGATAAGTTTTATTATATTTACAACTTTTACTTTCCTTTCTTTCTTTGACCAATCATTTCATTTTTTTTTTTACTGATCGATGTATTAAAGTGTATAAAAAACTGTAAAACTGCTGCAATACCCAATCATGATCCTGTATGGGGAACGACATTTTAGTGCATTTGCCGAATGACGAAATAACTTTTGCTATATATCTCTTCCTGACTGCTGATCGGCTAATCTCTCTTTATATACAGTATATAGGTATTACAATATACTTGTTATACATGAAATACAAATAAAATTCTCGGGTAGTATTTTTAACAGAACATGCAATTATGCTGGTTTGTCCGGTTTCACATCCTTCTAACCCGTATATACACTTTTTCTACCTCCGATCTCTCTCTCTCTCTCTCTCTCTCTCTCTCTCTCTCTCTCTCTCTCTCTCAGCACATCAACTATTCCTATGTCCAATCAGGATCTTCTCAACGTCCCATCAGATTCAACACAGAGTCAAGATCAAATCATCAATCTCCCCTCAAAGTTCCCCCCTCCTCTCTCTCTCCCTCTCTCTCTCTCTCTCTCTCTGGTGCGTCGTCCTCAGTATGGGTTGTTAGACCTTTTGAGGCATTTTGTTCTTATAACTCTCTCTCTCTCTCTCTGGTGCTTTCTCATATAGGTCGTCAGACCTTTTAGGTACTGTTTATAACTCTCTCTCTCTCTCTCTCTCTCTCTCTCTCTCTCTCTCTCTCTTCTTCTTCTTCTTCTTCTTCTTCTTCTTCTTCTTCTTCTTCTCCAACTCTTCATCCCCTACAGCTAGTTTATCTTTTTCCATTTTTTTTTCCCCACCTCACTCCGGCGCGAACTACTTCCCCGACTTTCCCTTTCAGTTTCAAAAGTTAACCGCCTTCGTGAACCGTTTGGCCGCCATGTTATCTTTAGCTACCCAAGAGTATTACTTTTAATGGCCATTAATTTTTAGGATGTAATTCTCTTTCAAGCGCTCCTACCAACCACCGCTTCTTTGTTTATCTTTCACTTTTAAACAAACTTTTTTCTTGCGCAGCGTTTCTCTCTCTCTCTCTCTCTCTCTCTCTCTCTCTCTCTCTCTCTCTCTCTAGTGTTTCTGTAAAGTTTCCTCCTCACTTTCAACTTTACTTCCCTTTCAGTACTGTGGTTTTTATTGATTTCTTGCTATTATCAGGTTATTTTATTTGGTTTAACCCCCTCAGCCATTAGACGTTTATCAGTCGGTTCTTGCCAACAACCTTTTCAATCAGTTCTTGCTGACATCAGTCAGCTTCATTCAGCTCAGAAGACCACGTAAAGAACGCTGGATCTAAGCCTTCCTCAACTGACACTCTCTCCAAAACTGAATAAATCTCCTGGCAGCAACAAGAGGTAAACCGAACTACCAGAGATGTCTTTATGGTGAGGTGATTAATATTTAGGGGGGTAATACTCCTTCAGGCGCTCTTACCTCCGCTTCTCCCTGCTTACCATTCAGTATTAAACAAACTCATTTCTTGTCCTGCGTGGTCGTTCCTAGTATAAAGCCTGGTTTCAGTTTCCATACTTCACATTTAATTTTTAAGTCCTGCAGCCCTCGGACGTCTATTCAGTTTTATGACTGATATCTCCCGGCAATCTTGCTTAAACATATTTTCACATATATTCTTGCTCCATCTATGTCTTACTTTGATTTAACTTGAGAAATTTGGACCTGCAGAGACTACATATAGCTTTCATTTACCCTTTACTAAGACAGGTTAAAAAAAAAAAATTAAACTGAATGGACATTAATTAATTAGTTTTGTAGAGGTTCTCGCAGAAGACTTTAATCCATACTCCCACTCCGATGTCATACTTCAGACGATTTTGTTACGCTTAGGAAATTGGGAGAGACCATTTATAGTAACGGATTTACACAACCTCCAATAAAACCACTCACGACCTGATTTTGTGCCTTATGATTAATGGAACCATCTGAAGGTAGCAAGCATAAAGCTGAGAATGTTATCGGATAAAAGGAATTAGTTGGTATAAAACTGAGAATGTATCGGATAGAAGAAATAGCTAGCATAAAACTGAGAATGTATCGGATGGAAGAGACAGCAGGCATAAAACTGAGAATGTATCGGATAAAACTGATAGCAAGCATAAAACTAAAAATGTATCCGATAAAAGAAATTAGCTAACATAAACTTGAGAATGTTATATTTCTAACCCCTACGCTGCTGGGTCTCAGCTGAATAAAATCGTCTGGCGTTAATAAGATTGAAACAAGACGCTCTCTCTCTCTCTCTCTCTCTCTCTCTCTCTCTTAAAGAACGCATCCTCGCCTCTCACTTCGGTTACAATTTAACTTTATCTCTGCAATAAGCTCTCCCTCATTTTTATATTCTATATCCTAACTTTCCCCATCATCTTCGCCTCTAACTCACTCATTTTCTCTCTCTTACTGCTTTCTTCCCACACTCACATATGGTACTGTAATTTCTATAGCCTACAAAAACTCTTTATTAATCTTTACCATCATCATTACCCCTAACTATCTCACTCTGCTCATCCTTGCTCACTTGCTTTCACATTCGCCCTCACCTTCATCTCTGACATTCTTGCTCTCTACTCTCACATTCACCCTTGACTTTCACTCTTAACTCACTCAACTTTGGCATCCTGGTCACCCTCGCTTTCCCTCCCCACTTTTCACCGTCACTCTATAATGCACTCCTCCATCTGTACTCTCTTCCCTCTCACCCTTCCCCTCTGATCACCCTCTCACTCTCCTCTGATCCTCTCATCTCATCTTATCCCTCTTTCCCCTCTCCCTGTCCCTTACTCTCAACTTACCCTCCCTCTCCCCCCTCCATGGCTATCCTCTCACCCTTACCCTTATGTCTCTCATTCTTTCCCCTCACTCTCACGCTTTCTAGTCTCACGTCCCCTCATAACCAAGCCGACTTTCCCTCTCGACACAACCACCTCTAACTTTCCTCTTTCTCACTTTTGCCCAGGTCATCTCTTTCTGACTCCCTCCCCCCTCACACCTCGCCTCATCAACGTCTCACTCGACTTGACCCTCCACAGTCCCTCACCTTAACTCTTATGCTGTCTTCTCTCCTCTCCTCTCCTCCTCTAACTCTCTCCTTGTCCCTCCCAAACCACCTAACTCACCACCCAAACAACACCTCTAACTTTCCTGTCCCTCACTTTCGCACTTAATCATCTCATTCCGGCCAGCCATCCCTCATCTTGACCTGTATTTTCCTCTGCTGGGGAGGCTCTCTAGAACGTCTTCCTCATTTATGTACGTTATGGTGTTTATATCTACCTATCTATCTCTCTAAACATATATACCCACATGATTTGCGTAAAATCGTATAGCTGAGTAGTAGGTCTGTGCAGAAATAAACTGTATCGTCTCGTCTCCCCTCGAATTCTCTCTTCTCCCCTTCCCTCCCCACACCTCCACTCCCCTTCCCACAAATTCTCTCTTGTCCCCTCCCCTCCCCCCACAGGCACACCTAACTCACCCCGCAACGCCATCATTAACTTTCCTCTCGCTCACTTCTGCCGTTAATCTTCTCGTTCTGACCACCAACGCCTCACATTTCCCCTCATTTGCGTTTCTCTCTCTCTCTCTCTCTCTCTCTCTCTCTCTCTCTCTCTCTCTCTCTCTCTCTCTCTCTCTCTCTCACCATAATTATCTCAATCTGACCACCATCCAATCCTCACATCACATTTGCTTCTCTTCTTCTCTCTAACCCTGACTCTCCTTTCCCACTTTCCCGCCACCTCCATTTCAGTGTCTCCGGCATTCCCAGCGCCTCGCATTCTTTGACCCCCTCACCCTCCTCAAGACACGGTGCACCTCATCTCCTACTCTGCCTGTCCTTGTCTTGGCTGTCGGTAATCAGGTGTCTTTTTCCTTTTTTCTCTCGTTTTCTTTGGGGATGTTTTCGCTGGAACTTAACTGGTTCTGTCTTCTGGCAATGATATCTAACCTCGCCTGAACAAAGCTGCGGACAGGAGCGCGTGCACACACACACACACACACACACACACACACACACACACACACACACACACACACACACACACACACACACCTCGAAGACCAGTATTACAGTTCTAGTCAATTCATGGACCGGTTCACAGAGCTGACTTTGATACAGTTTTAAAGTTTCATCATCTGCGTTTTAGAATATGAGGCAAGTATGAGAAATCTTGGGGTCATTTCGCCTAACACCATCAATACGTATGCGTCTTGTGTATTTCATTCTTGCTACAATCACATGATTTTATTCAGCTTTACTGGAAGCGTCTGGAAGTGGCAGGGTTTGAAAATATATTCCACTATACTGTAATATGAACGGTCTTCCCTCGGCAGAATAAAATCGTCTCCCTACACTAAGAATTTAATACGAAGACGTCATGGTACCAAAAAGGGATAAGAGAATCTCCAACTTAGTACTAAAGTCCATGAATCAAAAGGTTAATCACAGAGACACCACAACCTGACCCCAACGCCAGGCTTCAATCATGGTCCTTTCTGAGAAGCTGTAACTCTGCATCACGTGTGTGCTTTCTGACTCTATTACTAACCACCCCTGCCTCCTAGTTACCTCCTCCCTTCAACCACCCCCAGGCTCTTCCCACTTCCCTCCTCACACATTTCCCTCCCTCTTCATCCCTCACCTCTCCCACTTCCCACCCATCCCTCACTCCAACCCTCAACCACCCAGTCGCTCTCCCTCCCCTCCCTCTTCATCCTTCCACCCCCACTCTTCCCACCGATTACCCTTCCCCCATCATTCTTCCCGCCTTTTATTCCCCCCAACCTCTTACCTCTCCTGCGCCCCCACCCTTATCCCTTGTTCACTCCTGGGAATATTTACTAACTAGGGTTGCCTCCTACTCCCCCTCCCTCTCCCACCCCTCGCCTCTCATTCTCCCCCACCCCAAAACCCTCACACCCCCTCCCCCCCTCTCACTCCCTCCCCTGGGCCCTGCGTCACTTCATGTTACACGCCTATCTCCTCCCCGTTAGTTCCATACT
The DNA here is from genome assembly GCF_032717465.1 of Coenobita brevimanus. Taxonomy (NCBI): domain Eukaryota; kingdom Metazoa; phylum Arthropoda; class Malacostraca; order Decapoda; family Coenobitidae; genus Coenobita; species Coenobita brevimanus. The sequence goes on from NC_137047.1 coordinate 12,197,501, forward strand.
CCCCTGACGCATATTCCCGTCATTTGTCCCCCACTCCACAATCCTTCACTGTCCCTCGCCGCCTGTCACTCATCACCCATCCCTCACACCCCTGTCATCTTAATACCTCCCTCCTTACCACACGGCCATCTTCCCTGTCGTTTGCCCACCACTCCCTAGCCTGTCACTCCAAGTTTTCCCCTGCCACCCTTCCCTGTCATTCAGTCCTCATCCATCACATCCCGGCTGAAGTACTGTCCTGCCACCTCACATCCTTATGCCATCTTCTGCTCACGTACCCATCACCCCTGTCATTCACTCCCTGTCATATCATGTCACTCAGTCTCCATCCCCCAAACCCCTGCTACCCTCCTCCAGTCCACAGAATTTTTTCCCCCTGGCATCAGCAAGTCACTTACGAGCATTTGGCTCAGGAGAACGCTCTTTGCATGAAGGGGTTATAAACGATCTCCGTAACTCATTTAGTCGGAAGACGTCTGTTACCTTGTTCTGGCAATCAATAGATGATTTTGATCCTTAGGAAAGAAGCATCTGTTGGTGATAGGTCTAATCCTCTGGCATCTTACACCCAGCAACTTTTTCCTGCCACCCCACTCAGGCCTTCACTCTCTGTCATCCCCTGCCGCTCACACCCCTGCCAGCCGCCTTTCCCCGCCACCCTGCGCCCCTTAAACCCTCTGAATTAATCACTCCACCTCGCCACTCTCCCACACTCCACACCACCACCACCATCACCACCACATTCCCTCACAGTGCCGGTGTAGGCGAGGCGCTTCTCTGCTTGTGAGTGGTGTTGCCTCAGTGGGTGGTTTAGTAAAAGCTATTCTCAGTCAGTGTGATGCTTCTGAGGTTCTGCTTTGTCCTGGCAGCTGGCTGATGTGCCGTCAGGGATCTTGATAAGTGGCGTTTTGTGTACCTTGTGCTTGGGATGATGGGGTTTGTGAGCTATGTGTTGTGTGCAGGATGGTGTCTGTTGGGACGCGTGAAGTTACACGGTATGTGTTTTTTGTACCCTGTGTTTGGGATGATGTGTGTATTGTATTTCAGACTTTATGTATGCTTGTGAATGTATGTGTGTGAGTGTGTGCTATGTGTGTTTTGTGTCTGTGTTTGTCTGTCTGTCTGTCTGAGCGCGTGCGTGACCATGTTCGTGTGTGTGTGTGTGTGTGTGTGTGTGTGTGTGTGTGTGTGTGTGTGTGTGTGTGTGTGTGTGTGTGTGTGTGTGTGTTCTGAGAAGCTATGTAACATGTCAGGTTGCTATCTGTGAGCTTTTTGCTTCACTGTGTCTACGTGTTTATATGTATCCTTTTGTCATTCATTGGAGATACAGTGTATGTGTCACTCCCTTACAACCATACGCCTGACTTAATTATTTACAACGTCCTTTCATGGAACAACACATTCTCATAACCACTTACAGCGTTCTCTCATGTTACTTAAATTAGGTTGTGTTATGCAAACAGGTGCGATTGGTACCATGCCTTACATAACTACATGGGGACTACTACGCCGCAGTGCCACAAGCAGAGGACAAGACTACATGCCAGACTACATTAAGCACCGTATACATCGCCCCTGTTTGCATAACGGTGCCTGATTACAGTTACATGAGAGCACGTTATAAGTGGTTAGTTAGTGGGTGGGGCGCAGGTTGGTGAGGAGAGTGGCTGTGTGTGTGTGTGTGTGTGTGTGTGTGTGTGTGTGTGTGTGTGTGTGTGTGTGTGTGTGTGTGTGTGTGTGTGTGTGTGTGTGTGTGTGTGTGTGTGTGTGTGTGTAAGTTTACGAGGTTCTTTGTGATTTTGTTATGCAGGTGTGTGAGGCGGACTGTCGTGTGTAAATGTGCCAAGGTCAGTGAAGATGTATGAAGATTTGCGCAGAAGTGGCGTGATCAGACTGAACAACATGCCAAGAATGAAGACGGATATGAAACTGCCTAATGGACGGGAGGACGGGGAACGGGACTGGAAGAGTTTTGTGCGGAGTGAACCTGAACTATCTCGCGTGTTATAGCTGGGTGAGACTGGCAGGAGTGTGGTGCTTTGTGCAGATGTGTGAGGCAGTCTTCAGGTCAGTGGAGTGCGGCTAGGGGCCGACACTGCACCTGGCTTATGGTTTATGAATCGGTGAGGTTGACAGGTGTGTGTGAGGCCGAGTTATGAGGATGTCTGCAGGTGTGTGGTGTTCCTTTTAGGTGTGTGATACTCTGCAGGTGTGTGGATGAGGGCAAATGTCCGACGTGAATCTCTTGCCTCATGTTTTATCGTTGGGTGTGATTGGCTTTTGTCTGAATGGATTGTGAGGCTGCCTGCAGGTGTGTGGAAGTTTGTGCAGATGTGTAGATGGAGGCTGGGATCCTGCATCACCATTTGTTCGTGCTTTATGGCTGCAGGTGAGATTGGCAGGTGTGTGAGACTGGATATAGGTGTGTGGAAGTGTGTGTGGAGTTAGTGGGGATGGAGTGTGCACTTGTCTCGTGTTTTATGGTCGGGTGAGGTTAGCAGTGGGGCTATGTTTGGCGGTGTTTTGATCCCTTATGAATGCAAGTGTGTCAGGAGTGTGGGGGACTGACGGTGTGTGTGTGTGTGTGTGTGTGTGTGTGTGTGTGTGTGTGTGTGTGTGTGTGTGTGTGTGTGTGTGTGTGTGTGTGTGTGTGTGTGTGTGTGTGTGTGTGTGTGTGTGTGTGTGTGTGTGTGTATTTTATAAAATATATTCCCGAACACACACACACACACACACAACTCCAGCGGGACCTCTCACCAGCAGAACACAAGCATTAAAGCGGAGGGAGGGGAAGGAACAAAGGGTCAGCCAGGTAGGGAGGCAGAAACGGAGGATGACAAGAGAAAAAGCAAAGAAAAAGGGGGGGGGGAAGGAAAATAATAATCAAGGCTACTGTAATCACTATTTTCGTAATTATAGAAAAATGGGGAAAATTATTATCAGAATCACTGTCATTAACGTTTCTTCCATTATCATTACCCATTATCATTACCACCAACATTATTGTCCTCATCACCACGACCACCACCATCATTATCGTCATCATTTTCATGGTCACCATAATAGTTACCAGTCGCTAATATCGTTTCATCATCACCTTCAACATCACAGCTACCATTTTCATCGCCGCCATCACCACCATTATCATCATCGACGTCATCATGTTCATGATAACTGAAATTACCATCATTATCATGTCTTTACCATTATCAACTGGTAGGAGACCAGCCCACCATTTACTCAGTGAAATGCTAGCTGCGCCTGGAAACAGCCGTGCCTAGCCCACCCACATCTTAACTGTGAAGTGGGGAGAAAAAACAGCCTCATAAAAACCTAAAGGTCTGTTGTTGTTTGCATTCCTTTGTACTCCTCGTCATACAAACATTCTCCTCTTCATTCCCAAAAGTTTGCGTACTGGAGTCCATTGACCTTATTCTCACTGTTTTAGCATGCTCTCGTACACCTCCTCCTTAGCGGTTTACTTTACATATTACGCCTCAATATTTCCTTGTATGATTTTTCAGTATTACGCCTCAGTATTTTCCTTGTATGATTTTCCAATTATTTTAATATGAACCTACTTTAAATACCGATAACATACAGCTAATGATGAAGGTTCCAAATGCTGAAGTACAGCGGTAAGGAAGATGTGGCTGATAATCTCTTAATTCCAAGATCAAGAAATCGGAATAATCTTTGAATCGAGACAGTTTAAACCTTTGGCTACGTAGGGTTCCTCTGTGGTGAATGAAAATCGTCAAGCGTTAACCACAATAAAGTACTAATGTTCTGCCAGCGCTGTGCAAGGGTTATATAGACTGTGTCTAACCCCCTGATTACGTACGACTTCTCCCCGCTCACTAAAATCGTCTGCAGTCAGTGACAATGATGTAGTTATGAAGTTTCGCAGAGGATGGGTTCAGCTACGGTCACCTTTCCAGTCAAGAATGCTTCATAGATACCAGTACCTATGAACTATAGATACCCTGAAGCTGCGGACATTTTAAACCACGGACACCTTGGCATTACGGACAGTGGGAATCAAGGCGGTTAAAATCAAAGACATCCCTAAACCACTGACATGAATCACGGATGCCATTACATCACGGCCACGAATCATGGAAGCCCGATTTGCGAGCACGAATAATCACGGACGCACTGATATTAACGGACAATAGAATCAGGGACGCGAATCATGGCCTCCTTTGAATCACGAACACGGTTCACGGACGCCTGAGTTACGGACCCCTTGCTCAGTTCCTGCAGTGGCCCTAACTCGACTACAATATACCATTGTTCCCCTCCCTCAGCATCCCTCCCACCCTCACCACTCAACATTCACCCAAACTCACCACTCATTCCCGTCCTTGGTTACAGCTGCCATCCATCCTCACTCATTCGCCATCCATCTATCTTTCCTCACCACTCACCTCGCAGTCCCTTATTCACCATCCATCCTCACTCGCCATTCACTCATGCCCATACTCATCATCCCTCCTCACTCGCCATTCAGTTATGTCCACAGTTCATCCTTGTTCACCCCACATTTAACATTCATTCTTACTCACCACTCATTCATATCCTTAATTCTCACCATCCCTCCCTCAACTCACCTCACCTCATCATGCATTCATCATTACTCACCACTCACCGCGCCCTCACACACCACTCACCCTCAGTCCTCATAACCTACCTCATATTCACTAACCCCCATCCTCACACACTGCTCACTCCTGTCCTCAATACTCACCTCGCTAAGCCTTACATCTTACTCGTGTCCTCACCACTCAATATTCTTGTCACTCACTTCATCTTTATTTAATTATCGTAACTTCGTTCTCACACTTCACTGACCTCTTCACAGCTCACACCACCCATCTTCACACTTCACCCAGTTCCTCACCACTCATTTCACTCTTACTCACTCATTACTCATCTCATTTTCCACACCATTCTACACTTCCATCTTCACGGCTATGTCAATTTCTGTACTGCTCATCCCATCCGTCCTCACGGTTCAGTCACATACTCACCATCTTTGCACATCCTCACACCTCACTTCGCCCATCCTCACAGCTAATCGTACTCATCCTCACGGCTCACATATTCCTCATCTTGCACGCCACACACCCTTACCACTCAAACTACCCATTCTCACACTCAGCTTACTTCAGCATTCATCTCACATCTCACCAGAATGAGGTTAAGAGGACAGATAAACACAGATGAACTAATACAGAGATACAAGAGAACGCTGTAGTGTCTTGTGAACTTGATCTTACTCTGATGCGCTGGCCTATATTTCCTCACCTTCCCATCCTCCTTTTCTCCTCTCCCTCACTCACCCCGTACCCCTCCCCACTCTCTTCTCTTTCCTCTCTCCCCGTTCCCCTTTCTCCCTTTTTCCCCATCTTCTCTCATTCTCCTCCTCTTTTACCTGCTTCTTTCTCAACTTTCCTTCCTCTCCCTCCCCTTCCCTCCCTTCTCCTTCCTCATCCCCTTACACCTTCCCTTCTTTCCCCTCTCCCTTCCTTCCACTCACTTATTTTTTTTTTCTTCCTCTACTCCTTCTCCTTCCCGTCTCCTCTTTTACCTCCTTCCTCTTCTCCTCCATCTCCCTCCTTGCATCTCTAATCTTCCTACTTCCCCCTCCCCTCCTCCCTCCCCCATAATTCCCCGTCTCACTCCCTGCCGTCTTGCTCAATACTGAATGTTATATGTCGATTACTCTCTCTCTCTCTCTCTCTCTCTCTCTCTCTCTCAACACCCTACTGGTACCCCATTCTTTCATACTTCACGTTTTTTTCCTCCTCTGTCACCACCCCCTCCCTATCACCCCCCATCCCCATTCCTTCCCCATCACCCTTCTCCCCACTCCTTCATTTATCACTCTCTCTCTCATCCCCAGCATCCATTCCCACTCCACTCCATACTCTTTCTCTCAACTTCTCCCACATCTATCCTCGTTCCTTCCTCATCTCCACCGCCCATATCATCTCCTTCCATACCCTTCCTCTCTTTCCCCCCTCATCTTCACCGCCCATATCATCCCATTCCATACCCTTCCTCTCTTTCCCTCCTCATCTCCACGATCCATATCGTCTCCTTCCATACCCATCCTTTCTTTCTCTTTCCATCTCCACCATCCATATCATCCCCTTCCATACTCTTCCTCTCTTCCCCTCACCTTTCCACATACCCCTCTGCAACAACTTCTCCCTTCACACGCACCCTTTCCTCTCCCCATTCCTCTTCCCTCTCTTCACCTGCCTTTCCCTCTCCATTACACCCCCTCTTCCCCTCGAAACCTCTCCCACAAAGGCTCCCAAAACTCCCCATCTCGCCTTACTACCCTTTCATCCCTATTCTTATTTTCTTTCTCACCATTTTCCCTCACTTTCTCACATCCACCATCCTTCCTCCCCCTCTCCTTTTCCACATCATCCCCTCACCCTGTAAGCATCGCTCCTCTTTACCATTCTCTCTTCCAACATTCTCTTTCCATGCTTGTCTCCACCCTGCCCCTCACCCCTCTCTCCCATCTCACACTGCCGCCCTTTTCCTACTTCCTCGCGTCCTCCCCCTTCCCCATACCCCCCTACCTTCTCTCACACGCCAAGTCGGTTTAACCCCCATTCACCCCTCCAGATTCTCACCCCTCATCTATTCCCTTCTCCCTCATCCCGACCTTCTCACTCACCTACCACCCCCACCTTTCTCTAATCTCCACATCACCTCCTTTTTCACGGCCTACCCGCCCCCACCCACTTTTCAAGTCCTAACCCCACTCCCCACCCACTTTTTATTTCCTACCCCTCCTCTCCATCCCATTCCCCCACTCATTGCTCATGTCCTACCCCTCCCCTCCACTCTGCTCCCCCCACCAACTTATCATGTCCTACCCCTCCCCTCCCACTCTTCCCACACACTACTCATGTCCTATCCCTCCCCTCCATTCTACTTCCTCCACCCCACTCCTTCACCCGCTACTCATGTCCTACTCCTCCCCTTCACTCTACTCCCCCCCCAAACCAACTTATCATGTCCTCCCCCTCCCCACAACCCCCCGTAAGTACCCCTCCCACCAAGCCTACTAATTTCCTGGCCTCTTTCCCGTGTAAAAACGCTCTTATCTAAATTAAACCAGTGTTCAAAGCCCTTTTAAGAAACTCCTCTGCCTTTTTTTTCTTCATCCTTTTCCAGATCATCAAAGTTAAAGAATTTTCTCTGACTTTCGGGGGTTTCCGTGGTACGTTTTCTTTTGGACTCGATTTCTGGGTGCATTGGTGTGACCCTTTTTTCAATACTTTTTCCAAACCATCAGAGTCATGGAATTTTCTTTGAGTTTTCGATATCCTGGTGGTTTTTGTATGCATGGAAGGGTGAGTCCTGGGAAGAAGGGTTGTTTCTGAATAGGGACAAAGACGCCTTGAGGTCCTACAGTAGCCCCTTCCAGGATACGGCGTCAGGCAAGAGACGTAGAGATTTCTGTATGATCCTTTTTTTTTCACCCTATCAATTCTTTTCCTTTCACATCAACAGAATTGTCTTTGATGTTCCATTTTCTTGGCGGTTTCTGTGTGATCTTATTTCCTTGCCCTTATCATCTGAGTGGTGGTCTGTGTACGCATCTTGTCTATCTATCTCAGCTCCTCTCCTTATCGCCTCCTCCGTGAGCTTCTTAATATCGCCATCTCGTACTTTTTTTTTTAATCGGCTTGCTTCTCTCTCTCTCTCTCTCTCTCTCTCTCTCTCTCTCTCTCTCTCTCTCTCTCTCTCTCTCCGTTCATATATACCGTTGCCTTTCATCATTCTCTTCCTTTATCATATTTCATCATCGTTTTAATTATTATTATTATTATTATTATTATTATTATTACTATTATTATTTACTTTCCGAATATTAATGTTCAGTGTAAGATAAATATCCTATAAACTTATTCTACTCCACCATTCACATTACCCCAACATTATTATTTTAAAAACTCTCACAAACTTGGTAGATGTCTCTCGCAGTATAAAATAACCACTTTTACGTTTATGCGGAAAAAAAAAAAGAAAAAAAAGCCTAAGGTCAGAGGTGAAGGTGAACACTGACGATCGTATCAGGAGTGTAATCCCCCGAGCCCAAGGACGTTATTCCCTGTGTATTCGTGTTACCTGGAAAAAGCCTGGAAAAAAACCTGGAAAAAAACCATCATTAGAGAGAGGGACAGTGAAGTCTCAATCTAACCCCAACCAATAATAAAAACAAAAAAATCCTCTGTGGTGAAGAAAATCGTCTGGAGGTACAGATAAAAATAAATAAATAAATAAATAAATAAAAATGAAAGACGTTATCGTAGTCAAAGGGTCAACTGCTTCTCTCCAGTGACGTGTTTCTTCTTTAATTCTTGCAAGATTGGAAGGCTTTTCTTCAGCTTAGGAGACTTTTCAAACTGAGGAAGTAAGATGTAGCCTTTCCTTAACCCCTGGACTGCGTGGGTGAAATCTAAGCTGAATAAAATCGTCTGGGGGATCTCCTATGCTGAATAAAATCGTCTAGGGATCTCCTAAGCCGAATAAAATCGTCTGGGGATCTACTGAGCTGAATAAAATTGTCTGGGGGATCTCCTAAGCCGAATAAATTCGTCTGGGGGATCTCCTAAGCCGAATAAAATCGTCTGGGGGATCTCCTAAGCCGAATAAATTCGTCTGGGGGATCTCCTAAGCCGAATAAAATCGTCTGGGGGATCTCCTAAGCTGAATAAAATCGTCTGGGGATCTCCTAAGCTGAATAAAATCGTCTGGGGGATCTCCTAAGCTGAATAAAATCGTCTGGGGGATCTCCTAAGCTGAATAAAATCGTCTGGGGGATCTCCTAAGCTGAATAAAATCGTCTGGGGGATCTAAGCTGAATAAAATCGTCTGGGGGATCTCCTAAGCTGAATAAAATCGTCTGGGGATCTCCTACGCTGAATAAAATCGTCTGGGGTATCACCTAAGCTGAATAAATTCGTCTTGGGATCTCCTAAGCTGAATAAAATCGTCTGGGGATCTCCTAAGCTGAATAAAATCGTCTGGGGATCTCCTAAGCTGAATAAAATCGTCTGGGGATCTCCTAAGCTGAATAAAATCGTCTGGGGGATCTCCTAAGCTGAATAAAATCGTCTGGGGGATCTCCTAAGCTGAATAAAATCGTCTGGGGGATCTCCTAAGCTGAATAAAATCGTCTGGGGGATCTCCTAAGCTGAATAAAATCGTCAGGGGATCTCCTATAACGAATAAAATCGCCTGGAAGTAGCAGGAATAAACTAGTGACGTCATTGGAGTGAAGGGGTTCAGAGTGGGAGGTGTACAGAGACATTAATCATTTTTATTTTTCTACGTTTCTTCTTTCACTCATCGATTTGTGTTATCATTCTGCCCATCAGACTGCCTTCTCTCTCTCTCTCTCTCTCTCTAACATACCCAAGCAATAAAAACACCAAAACACAACTAAAACGCCATACGTACCCCATATCATCAATAATCTATAAAAAAGCGACCATTACAAGAAGGTAAAAGGTAAATAAAGAGAGAGAGAGAGTACTACCATCATCGTACCCATTGAAACGGGCTTTTTATTCAATCATTTATCATACTTGCCTTTGTTTTTTGTTTTTTTACACCATACATCCAAAAAATTTAAGCAGACTAAATAAATACCACCTTTATACACGTCCAGTAGCACCAATTAAATATACAGTCAGCATACAACACTACCTGAATACCTGCCAGCTTTAAATAATCCACAAAATATTATACACCAGCTTTACATACAATATTATTCCAAAACACTATCATATTTGAATTAATTTAGTTTTATTTAATTCATCAAACACACAGGTTATATATACACCAGCTTCATGTCTGTGTTTTGTAACGGCATCACTCCCTATAAGGTGCATTTCCTGACCGGATCTCGCGGAGGGAGAGTGATGGCCAGAATTCACCCTTCCTCACGCTGGTCAAGTATGAATTATGTAGGAGAAACAGTGCATGTAAAAGTCGGAATGTTGTACTGTCTACCGGCGTGTGTGTGTGTGTGTGTGTGTGTGTGTGTGTGTGTGTGTGTGTGTGTGTGTGTGTAAGTCATCGGTAAAAAATAACAAAGTTCGAACATACAATAGCATATGAAGGGACACCATACCAGCATCGACTTTAACTGTCCGCCACGGGAGGCAAACGAGAAACCCGCTGAGCCACCGTGGTTCAGCCAGGAATATACAGTACACCAAATTCACACACCTCATCAAAAACCTCAGACAAATAAAAACAATAAGTAAAACATTATTATTAAATATCCAGTAACTTTACATAATACATTAACATCAATATTAACCAAACATCAAGTGGACATAAAACATCATTATTTAACAAACACCAGCGTTGCATGATATATTAACACTGATTGCGTACACACACACACACACACACACACACACACACACACTCAGACTTCTATCAAAACTACTTAACACTGAGCAGGCAATTAATTTCGACATATGATGCCTTCACTATGATGTGTTTTATTATCTTCTTGCTACCCATAGACGATTCTGTTTAGCTTGGGGGAGATTTTCGAGCCGGAGGGGGGAAAACAGCCTTCACTAACCCTTTCATCACGCGGGGAGTCTCGTAAAATGAATAAAATAAGTCTGTCGTTAGCTAGAACAAAATTTCCGAAAGTCCACGATACGTCAGTCTGCGTAAGTGATAATTATGAGATGTGTATAGCGTACTGGCTTGAGGCAGGTGAGTGAGAGAAGTGTGTGAATGAGGCAAGTGAGGACCTAAAAGTAAAAGGTGAATGAGGGAGGTTGAGTGAGGTGAGATATTGAATGGGAAAAGGTGAATGAGGGAGATGAGTGAGGTGAGATATTGAGTGGCAAAAGGTGAATGAGGGAGATGAGTGAGGTGAGATATTGAGTGGCAAAAGGTGAAAGATGAGTGAACGAGGCGAGTGAGGTACTGAGATGGTCAAGCTCCATCACGATATATACAATTATTATTTCCGTATTTTTAATGTACATAGAGAGCACTGGCTTTAGGTATGAGTAAAGGAGGCAAAGAGGTAAGGAAGTGAGGTATTGAAAGGGTGAGGCAACAGCACAGTACACCAATCTTCCTAGGTAAGTATAAAGTGTGGTGGTTCGAGGTGTATGTGTAAAGGTGGTAGGAGGTTTGTGTGGTGCAGCCACGCCAGACGCAGGTGTTGAGGGTAGGACAGGTGTTGTGTTGCACGGTGAACAGGTGTGTGTGTGTGTGTGTGTGTGTGTGTGTGTGTGTGTGTGTGTGTGTGTGTGTGTGTGTGTGTGAGGGGAGGGGGATCCGGTGCTCTTTACACACACATGACTTCTAATGCAACTGGCCCTTCTTTTACGTATCATTTTATTTTATATACGGTATATGACTCTGTTTTGTAACAATAACTTCCATATATGACCCACGGCAAAACCGGATCCTCTCCTAGGAGACAGAGTGGTAGCTAGAATTGGTCCTGCTCCATGCTAGGGAAGTACGAATAGGGAAAGGGTTTTTGCAGTGAAAGTGATGCACAAGAAAGAAAAGGGCAGTACCAGCACGGCTTGAGCGTGGACGAGCATACTACTACCAACCCTCCGTGACTTCAGCCTCTCTGTATCTTCATTTATATTTCTGTGTCGTTTCCTCTATATCTCTTTCTTTATATACCTGTCTACACCTGCCTGTTCCACACCAGCCTGTCTGTTATTTCTACTTCTTCCATCTACGAAGCTGTCCTCAGTTCGCCATTATCCACGTCTTCACACATCCCATCACTATCCACATCTGGCCCCATTCATCCCCACACCTGTCCCATCCATCCTCGCACCTGTCCCTGTCCATCCCTACACCGGTCAACACCATCCCCACATCTGTCACCATCCATCATCACACCTGTCACCATCCATCACCACACCTGTCACCATCCATCACCACATCTGTCAACATCATCCCAACACCTGTCACCATCCATCCCCACACCTGTCACCATCTATCACCACACCTGTCACCATCCATCCCCACACCTGTCAACACCATCCATCCCCACACCTGCCAACACCATCCCCACACCTGTCACCATCCATCCCCACACTCGTCCCCATCCATCACAACACCTGTCCCCATCCATCACAACACCTGTCCCCATCCATCACAACACCTGTCACCATCCATCCCCACACCTGCCAACACCATCCCCACATCAGTTACCATCCATCCTCACACCTGTCCCCATCCATCCCCACACCTGTCCCATCCAACTCCACACCTGTCCCCATCCAACCCCATCAATTCTCACATCACATTTTTCCATCCCCACACCTGTCCCCATCCAACTCCACACTTGTCCCCATCCAACCCCACACCTGTCCCATCCATTCCCACACCTGTCCCCATCCATCCCCACACCTGTCACCATCTATCCCTGCACTTGTTCCTGTTCCCACACCTGCCCCATCCGCACACCTGTCTCATCTCCACACCTGCATCCATCTCCACGCCCGCCTTCAGTCATACACCTGCTTAAATAGCTTAATGCACGACCTACTGGCACAAAACAACAAGCAAAAACAAACAGTGCAAATATTTACCTCTCTCTCTCTCTCTCTCTCTCTCTCTCTCTCTCTCTCTCTCTCTCTCTCTCTCTCTGGGTTAATTGTTTTAGTTACTCGCTCACACTTTAATCCCCCCATATTCCAACGCGATTAATCTCTTGCACTCCCTCTTCCCCATGTACTCTCTCTCTCTCTCTCTCTCTCTCTCTCTCTCTCTCTCTCTCTCTCTCTCTCTCTCTCTCTCTCTCTCTCTCTCTCTCTCTCTCTCTCCTTCACACACACACACACACACACACACAAACACGACCATTGCATTTTTCACCGTCTCTTACCCTCTTCCTTGCATCTAAATTTTCTTCTACTCGTCTCCCATGTACTTCCCTTTCCACATCCCTTCTCCAGCTCCAGTGTGTCCCTATCCTACTCTCACTCCAAGTTCCTTTCACTCTCCCTTCTATCCTCATCCCCCATATAAGTAACTCTCCCTCCCATATATCTTCTCCCACACTACCCATGCCCATACATCCGGTCATTCCACACTCTTCCATAAGGCCCTTTCACTCTCCATTCCCATATACGTTTTCCTCCCACATATATTCTCTCTTCTCACATATTTTCACTCGCATACATACTTTCTTTGACACCCACTCTCTCACATACGTTCTCTCTTTCACACACACACACACACACACACACACACACACACACACACACACATTCTCCCTCTTTACAGTGTAACATATGGCCTACTTTCTCACACCTCTCTCACAACTCCTTCCTTTTAATGTCCTTTATCGCTTCCTTGCCACATTTCCTATCTTCTCCATAACAAATACTGTTATTACAACTAACATTCAACTGAAACTGAATGAACCCCTAAAATATTCGTAACCGGCAGATTAGTTGTTTAGGAGAGATTATTTGAACTGGGGGATTAGTAGGCCTATAAAACAAAACACAAATCTACCCCTTTACTACTAAGGAACTCCAAATTACGCCATCGTTGTGAAGGGATTACTCGTCTCGGATCATCACAAGCATTAATGATTGATCAGGAAGTAAGAAGACCCATCCAACACGGTTTTCTTTATCGTCTATCACATTCCTAAATTCTCTCTCTCTCTCTCTCTCTCTCTCTCTCTCTCTCTCTCTCTCTCTCTCTCTCTCTCTCTCTCTCCAAGTTTATCCACCCACCTATCCCAGACCTCATATCAACTGACTCATCCAGTGCCTCCCTCTGCACCATCACCCA
>NC_137047.1:12216351-12268851 GCF_032717465.1 Coenobita brevimanus
GACGAAGGGGAGGGAGGAAGGGAGGGAGGGAGGGAAGAAGCGGGAGAGAGGCAGGGGAGGGGGTACTGTTTCTCCCACATTTAGAAGTAAACTGAGCAGGGGTGGAGTGGGACTAATGTTCGCAACTGTATACATCTTGGTTTTAGTGACTGTATACTCCTCTATAGTGTGTGTGTGTGTGTGTGTGTGTGTGTGTGTGTGTGTGTGTGTGTGTGTGTGTGTGTGTGTGTGTGTGTGTGTTTTGAAGGCAATACAGTCCGTCAGGGTGGGGGAGTGAGAATGGGAGTTGGGGTGAGGTGAAAATGGGACTGGGAGTGGGATGAAAGCGAGAGTGGTAGTGGGAGTGAGGACATGGGAGCCAGAATCGGGGTGAGGGTGGAGGATGGCATGGGAGAGGGGTGGGGTAGTGAAGGGTGAAGGTGCTCTCCCTATGGCCACTGTCATCACCTTCCCCCATATTGGTGCCAACACTTGACGGAGTCCACACACACACACACACACACACACACACACACACACACACACACACACACACACACACACACACACACACACACACACCTAGCCATCAGCGTATTTTCTTAGAAGTCAACAACCTAATTTCTAACAACATTTTTTTCGAAACCGACTTCCCTCACCTTAACACCTTCTCACAACCCACTCTTTAACGAGTCACTTACTCAGTACTCTCTTCATATTTGCACTCCACAACACTTCCTTCCAATAAGCCTACTATACCACACAACCTCAACAACAGGGCCAGCGGATGATGAATGAGTGGTTATGCCAATACATACTAATTCTCTCTCTCTCTCTCTCTCTCTCCCACCACTTCTTCACTCACGCTTAAATCCGGGTTCAAAATTCCCATCCCGAGCCTTTGTTAATGCGCGGATTTTCTAATTAGCCGGATAAGCACAAACCTGGATTAGCTACACATTCCTGTTTTCATGTCCGATTGAGAGAGAGAGAGAGAGAGAGAGGGGGGGGGAGGCTGAATTAGCGAGGTTTCAACTCCGGAAAACTGAATACTTGCTACCATAGAGGTAGGATACCTAGTATCCGAGAGAGAGAGAGAGAGAGAGAGAGAGAGAGAGAGAGGGGGGGGGGAGGCTGAATTAGCGAGGTTTCAACTCCGGAAAACTGAATACTTGCCACCTAGTATCCAAGTAACTTTTACCCCATTTTTTCCCTCCTGTTTTTCTGCTTGAGAAATCGTAAATGGGGGGGGGGAGGAGCGAGGGCAAAGGGGGGAGGGAAGGGGTGAAGAGGAATGGAGATGGTACAGGGGAAATGGTAGGGGAGAGGGAGAAGAGGAGAGGAGATGGTAAAGTGACAAGGGTAGGGAAGATGGTATGGAAGAAGGAGAGGGGAGACTGTAGGGGAGAAGGGGAGGGGAGATGGTAGGGGGCTAGGGGAGGGACGTTGGTAAGGGAGGAGAGAACAGGTGGTAGGGGAGGAGAGGGGGGCAATGAGGGAAGGAGAGGGGGAGAGCAGGGGAAAGTGGTGGGGAAGGAGAGGGTGGGCGGGGGGAAGAGATGGGGCTGGAAAAGAGCTGGGCACATTCAAGGGTGGGAGGATTGAAGGGGAAGGGGGTGTCACAAGGCCGGGTTCTCCAGAGAAAGTCTTTTCTCCAAGGGTTATAAAGTTCTCAAGCACCTCTTCTTTATCAGTTCAGTTCATCATGTGGCTGTTTAGTATTCTTTGTACGTTATAATGCACACTGTCCACATTGCTAAGACGTAAATAAGATAAACGAGATTATTAATGTGTAATAAACACGATATGTCGCTAAAGAACAAGTGTTAAATAGCCTCCTGTGCCAACGAGAATGTGGCATGAGAGGCTGTCTTGGGACCTGATCCTTAGCGATTTAGGTTGCAGTCTACTGTACATATTATATCCTGTTGCATGTACATCATGGCTTTAATATAGACATAATTCGCATATATTTCATAGAAGCTATTAACGTATCATATGCAGAAATTTACCAGTAAGGAAGTAGTGTTATAAATCCAAGATAACTACGGCTCAGTCAGTGTCAGAGGTGGGTCAAGGCCACACACAACTCACCTGCAGTGAGACGTATGGCAGAAATACTGGATTAGTTTTTTTTTTTTTTTCTTTCAGGCTAAGCACTGTTCTTTCATTACTTTTTTTTATGTCGTATTCTTCTTTGAGAGTCACAAACACAGCTGGTACAACACTTCGACCTTCCCATACACCTCTATCCTCACGGACACCACTTTCCGATTCGTACCTGCGCAGCATGGGAAGGGCATAATCCTAGCTCTTTACCAATTCATACGATACATGTTTCCATACCTTCTGATTATTGTCAAGAAAAAATATTTGTTGTATTGTCCACTTCAGTTGTTCTCTCTGGTTTAGTTATGAATTATGAGGCTGTGTGAATGAAGAATATGTACACAACTTTGGCTGAAGAAGGCTAATGAATATGGCCTGTATGATAATGGTCTCAGGTCCCGAAATAGGCTTCATGTGGAATGATACTATAATAGTCTTGTGAGGCAGGTAAAAACACCCAAGGGAAATTAGTGTGTTTCGTAAGACTGGCTAGAGTATTATGGTATGGGAGTGTAAATGAGAGGGTGGCAGGTGCGTTGTGTTAAGGCCCGGCTCTGTATGCTAATGTACTGACCTACTCTCAGGCAAATGGGGCTGTTGTGTTTTACTGGCAAACTGAATTAGCGGGCATCGAATTTAACGAGGACCCCATGTCATAATTTCTGTGACATTGGATTAGTATAGACTCTCTCTCTCTCTCTCTCTCTCTCTCTCTCTCTCTCTCATATATATATATATATATATATATATATATATATATATATATATATATAATATCTTTCGTTGTAAAATCTTTGAAGTCTTCGATGGATTGGTTCTTATCAGCAGAGGAATATTCCGAACGATGGCAGACAATGAAAATCATCCCGACAGAGTGATCAATAATTAAGATGGCAAGATGTCCCTCTTGGCCAGCTATATTCTTTCTCGCAGTGATCAGGAATGATTCGTTCTCGCTGTACATCCTTTTCCTCTCCCATCAGTAAACTCAAACTTTTTAACTTGAGACTGAGGTATGTTAGTGTCAAGAACAAAACTGAATGGTGTTGGGGGAGTGAATTACAAGTTTCTTACACTGAAAGCGTTAATTGTAAATTGTTACCCCCGATTTTTTAAATGAAAAAAAACAATTTTCTTTGAACAAAAGTAAAAATACAATATAAGTCGCGGCTGAAGAATTGCTACGTAGCCTATGCGTAAAAGATCAACCCAAATCCAACTTTACCTAACCAGATCTGCAATTATAAAAACCATATCGCTTCTTCCTTGGGTGAAAATCTTCATTCTCAACGCGGTCGTAAGAGCCATAAATGCACTGAGGGTGTGGTTTTAGCAGAGGTGCCAGTACTGTATATAAACGAGTACTTCCTCACCTAACGGGACCCATGAAGACCACATCCCTCAATCATAACTCTTGGCATCCCTCGAGTCAGTCATAACTTCGCTAACGAGGTTTTACGGTTCGAATGTGGTATACACAATATCCATCAACCCCGTCACCATCTTTCCGACCCTTTCATGTGTTTCAGCGCCATATTTCCCCTACTCGTCGAAGTCGTACCCACATGACGGAGCCAGACTGAATGCGGCACGAATGGATAACCTCGATTTAAAAAAAAAAAAAAAAATTCTATTTCTCACTACAAGCAAAATAATAAATATTGGCCTACAACTAAGAAGTATTTCCCCCAATAAACACACGCAATACTACAGGAAGCAAAGAAACTGTCTTGAACTAAGGCAAAAAGTAACATTCCCCGAAGAAATCTATAGTAAAATAAGGGTAAGAAACTGACCAGCATTTACGGAAAATGAACCTTATCCCAACGAAATCCTTGTCACCACCTGGGAAAAAAAAAAAATCGTAAGAAATTGATCAACCACCACGAAGTCTCAATGCCTAAAATATACTGATTACCCCTGGGAAAAAAAAATTATGATTACGAAAAAAACAGTTCCTTCATGAAACACTCAGAAAAATCTTAAGAAACTGTGCTAGATCTAACAAATCTGCCTGCTCAGTCCGTTTGTTGTGCCGGTGTTTTTACGCAGGATTGGTCCGGGCGACCTTGAATTCGGCTCCCAGTATTGTTGTGGCGTCGTCAGCGTACCCCAGCCACGGAAAAATAAAATAAATAAATAAAGAGAGAGAGAGAGAGAGAGGAACATAATATTGAACACAGGCAGTTTCTCAGTAATTAGGAAAAAATTGTTGTCGAGTTTTTGAGAACGTGCAAGATTATAATACTCACCAGGGCAGTACTTCCAATTTAGTAAATAAATATAAATAGACGAATAAATATATAAATAAATAAATACCACACGATATTTTACCCAAGCAGTACTTCAGCCGTACAGAATAAATTATAGTTGAGTTCTTTAGTAGCCCAACTTGTGTAAATAGTTCAAGAGTAATTTATGGGCTTTCTCGTGTGCCTTTCCCCTGTGAGAAACTGTTTTGGACTGCCTGCCCAAAGTTGTGAGCTTTTCATTGCGCATATTCTCAGTGTCGTGTTCTCGTCGGCATTGACTTCGTAGCACATCATCAACAACCTTCATCACCATCATCATCATCCTGGTAACTCTCCCGCTTGTAAACTTTTCTCAGACACCTTTATATCCTCTTGTTGTGCTATTTACATTTTTTGTAATGTTATCATAGTTTGCCTCGTACTATAGAACCAATGCAAACTACACATCCTTTACCACCTACGTGAAAACCCTACACCTCGCTGTTAACGTTGAAGGAGACGGCATCTTTCCCCCTGCCGGCAGCTAAGTGTGATGTTGCAAAAGGTGTGGTTTGTGAAAGAGAGTATATGGTCGGCTGTTGCAATGGGTGTGGTTCGTGAAAGAGGATATGGGTTCAAGTGTTGCAATGGGTGTGGTTTGTGAAAGAGGATACATGGGTCACTGCTGAATGAAGTGTTATTAGTGAAAGATGGTATGTGGTCAACTGATGCAGTGGGCATGTTTTGTGAAAGAGGATATGTGTTCAAGCGCTGCAGTGAGTGTGGTATGTGTAAGAGGATACAAGGGCCACTGTTGCAATGAGTGTTGTTTGCGAAAGAAGGAATGTGTCCAAGTGTTGCAATGGGTGTGGTTTGCGAAAGAGGATTAAAGGACCACTGCTGCAAGGAGTGTGGTTTGTGAAAGAATTAATGGCCAAGTTAAAAGAGTATGATTTGTGGAAGGGGGTGATGTGGCCAGCTAACCTTTGTGATATGACGCTATATTTGAGGACTGGGGTAGGAAAACTGACCTTTGTGAGCAGTTTGTGAAAGGTTATGTGGCCACCTAACTTCAGAGATGACGCATACTTTGAAGTGATGTAGGAAACTAAAATTTTTATATGGTTGATGAAAGAATATGAGGTCATTTAGTCACAAAAGGCGTGGCTTGTGAAGAGGGAGGTGTGGCCAACCAATTTATTTTACATATGACTAAAAATTTGCACACTAAAGTGAGAACAAATCAGTTTTTTTTTTTTTCCGCAAGAAGAATAACTGACTTTGTTCGTGGTAAGATGTGTGATCAATTATTTTTGCTTCAAGCACACTCAATTTAAGGACTGAGGAAGAGAAATAAACCTTGCAGATGGTTTGTGAAAAAATATTTCTCCAGTATTATCTCGTGGTATGAGTGACGATAACTTACAGGAGACAGGTAAGATATCAAACCGTGCACGTAGTTTGTGAGAGGATGTGATGGCCACTGTTCCAAGAGGTGCAGTTTGTGTGATAGGATGTGGGACCAACTTAACATTTGTGGTACGACGTTATGTTTGAGGACAGAGGTGGGAAAACAAATGTCAGAGATTTGTGAAAGGATAAGTGGCCAAATAAACTGGTGGGATTGAGGTGGGAAGCAATACCTACTACGTGGTTTGTGAAAGTATGTGAACTAACTCAAATTAGAAGACGGAGGTAGGAAGAATATTATTGAAAGCAGTACGCGAAAACGTGTGAACCGCTCCTTTCTTTTTCTTTCTTCTTTTCTCTCTCTCTCTCTCTCTTTTTTTTTTTTTTTTTGTGGTGGTGGTGTAACTATATTTTATGGCAAAGGAAGGAAAGCAGACCTGGTTACTGTGGTTCGTGAGAGGATGTGTGAACAAGGAAATTTTTGTGGTTTAACGCTCAACTTAAAGCAAGGCAGGAAAATGAACCTCGAAAGTGAAGTGGTTTGTGAAAGGATGTATGACCAACCAACTTTAGTGATATGAAGCTAAATTAAAAGACTGATATAGGAAAACAGAGCTAGTAAGTGGCTTGTGAGAGGATGTTACGCCCGCCAGTTGCGAGAGGAGTGTTTGTGTGACGGGATGTGTTCCAGTTAACTTATGTGATAAGAAAGTTAACCCCTTCACTGCAATGGCTCCTTCTGTTATTATCCTCTCGCTACAGACTATTTTAATCCTCTTAGGAGACATTTAGGACTAGACAATATATTAAAAGCTTTCATTTGCCTTATCACTAGGACGGATTCTGAGTTAACAAAATCTTCTTCCAAATTAATATCGTTGTGAACGGGTTAGTGGAGCTTCTTATTCATCATTTTTGTTCACAGAGGAACTTCTTGCTCTAAAATCGTTGAGAGAGAGAGAGAGAGAGAGGGAGGAAGTATACGGATTATGTGCCACTCTTATTCCCTTTGCCACGGTGACGCATTTGGTATTTTATGTAGCTTAAGAAATGCCTGTAAACAAAAAAATGTACAGAGACTTCATTAGCGTCTCCATCACTAGGTGTTTTATTACTGATAACCAGACGATTCTCTCTCTCTCTCTCTCTCTCTCTCTCTCTCTCTCTCTCTCTCTCTCTCTCTCTCTCTCTCTCTCTCTCTCTCTCTCTCTCTCTCTCTCTCTCTCTCTCTCTCTCGTGGCGTTCACTATCAGTATCATCAAATACCCACCAAAGCCACAGTCACGTGCTACCTAAACACACACACACACACACACACACACACACACACACACACTGCTCTTTATATTAAGTCACTGATCACCACTGCAACTCAATATTCGCACCACCATCACCACAACCATAATTTCACCACCACCACCATCATTCCTACTATTCCTACTCTCTCTTCCTACTCTCCATATCAGTACCACCACCACTATCATCACTACCCATGTCTATACTACCATTAACAATACTCTAGCTCAGTGCCACAAAAACGACCACTCCAGTTTACGACCACTACCGTCACCAGCACTACGACAACAACTACCAGCATCAGTATTGCCCCCACCCATCTCAATATTACCACTACCAATAATTTAGTACCACGATAACGACCACTCCAGTTTACGACCAACCCTACCCCCACCACTTCTACTACCACGGCTACCTCCACTATCACCACGACCCAGTTCAGTGCTACATCTACCAATATTAAGCTCATTACCACGATAACGACCACTCCAGCTGACAACCACTACCACCACTACTACCTTCATCATTGCCGTTAACCTACCACAACTACCACCAGTAACAACCATATCGACCATCTAAGTACATGAACAGCAACCACCCCATTCCTTCATCATCATCATCATCATCATCATCATCATCATCATCATCATCATCATCGTCTTTCTCTTGTATTTCAATACCACTATATATCCTCCAACTTCGACATCGTTATCTTTCCTCCAACTGTGGCATCATTTTCTTTCCTTTAGCTGTGACATCATTTTCCTTTCCTCCAACTTGACATCATCATTTCTCCATCAACGACGTCATCATCATCCCTCCAACTCTAACATCATTATCTCTCCCTCCACCCTGACACTCATTTTATTCCGTTTCCAACATCATCGTCTTTCCCCCACCCTGACATCACCATTTGCTCTCCACCTGTCATCGTCATCTTCCTCCACCCTGACGTCATCATCTTTTCAACTTCGGCATCATCATCCTTCCCTATGCCTTCACGTCATCATCTTTTCAACTCCAACACCATCATCTTCATCATCTTCCCTCTACCCTGACATCAGCATCTTTCCCCCTACTCCGACATCATTATCCTTTCCTCCACCCTGACATCATCATCATCATCATCATCATCGTCATCAGCAACATCATCATCATCCCTCCAACTTCACTCTGACAGATGGATGTTAAGGCCTTGACTCTCTCTGCTTCCAAATGTATAAAGGAACTCACTCGTTCCGGCAGATTCCCTCTCTCTCTCTCTCTCTCTCTCTCTCTCTCTCTCTCTCTCTGTGTGTGTGTGTGTGTGTGTGTGTGTGTGTGTGTGTGTGTGTGTGTGTGTGTGTGTGTGTGTGTGTGTGTGTGTGCACGCGCGCGTGCGTTTTAATTTCAATGGTTAAATATTCCAGGTATTACATCAAAATGTATTTCTCGTCTCTCAACAGGCAGTCTGTTTCGGGTGTCAATTGCCCAGACTTAACAACTCTTCCTGTGTTTGGCAGTGGGTCGACAGCTAATAGACGGTTACGCTTCATGGCCGTCCACCCAATATATCGTTTTATCACAAGCTATCAGCATTCTTTTTAGTAACTAGCACTCAATAGCAGCACAAAAAAAAAAAAATAATAACACCTTACAGTCAATATAATCCTGAAATTTATCTTTCAGTCTGTTACTATTTAAGCTGTCGAATAAACTCCAGTCCAAAAGGTTAACACTCAGCATTATAAAGTTCATTTCTCAGTCTGCCAGTCTATTTCAGGTGTCAATTGCTCAACATTAACGACCCTGTAGTGACTGGCGGTGGGTCGACGGGTCTATATTCCATAGCCCTCCACCCAATACATTTATCATACAGTATTTTTAGCAGCGTGCAGTCAATGGCAGCATGATGTTTACAACCTACCGACGCTTCACACATAACCAATTCAGTACGATGGTGCCTTTTTTATTTCTGCATCGGCCAGATTATCTTTACTTAGTTTAGTGTAGCGTTATCATAGTGAAAATAATATAAGCTGTCTCTGTTAATCAGTACTAATGGATCTTCCGTTTCTTTATACTGGCTACGGAATACACGATTTGGTTAAGTCTTAGAGATATCTCGCAGTGGAAGAGTTAATAACATACAGTTTATTTCTCAGCTTGCAACCTATTTCAGCAGTCGACCGCTCCAACGTAAAGGCTCTTTCCAGCGTTTGGCACAGTAGCACTACCCTCCAAGGCTCCACGACTCTCTCTCTCTCTCTCTCTCTCTCTCTCTCTCTCTTAGTCGGTAGCAGTCAACACACACACACACACACACACACACACACACACACACACACACACACACACACACACACATTCCCAGCGCCTTATGGTCAAAATATGCAGTGTATTTCTCAGTGTGCCATGATATAGTATTTTCTCTAAGATATTTTGTAAACTATTAGTCTGTTCTGTTTTATTCTGCGACTTAAGAAGCTTCTGCAGTTTGAACATTCTATCGATCTGAATTATGCCATCAGGACAGAATAAAATCATGTTCTCGGGGTGAAGGGGGTTAAACTGGAGCTATCTCAACCTCACAATTCTCCGAGTAACACCTACAGTCAGCAGCTCTTGCCTCCCAACAATTTACACCTATTTCGGCTTACGATTGCTTCAGGTAACAGCTCTGTCCGGTCGTGTGCGGTCGACAGCCACATTCCACAGCCCTCAACACGGTCCACACTCGATTCTCACACCGTAACAGCTCTCTCTCTCTCTCTCTCTCTCTCTCTAGGTCCACACCGCCAACGTCCATATTCCAGCAGTTCTTCGTTAGGTTTCTTTCTTTCCTTCCAACAATTCTTAGATACGTTTTTTCTTTCCTTACTTAGATACTTTTTCTCTCCTTTCAACAGTTCTTAATTACGTTTTTTTTCCCCTTTCCTTCCAACAATTCTTAAGTTACTTTTTTCCTTTTCTTCCAATTCTTAGTTACGTTTTTTCTTTCCTTCCAACAATTCTTAGTTACATTTTTTCCTTCCAACAAGTCATAGTTAATTTTTTTCTTTCATTTTCTTTCCTTTTATTTTTCTTTTAGTCTTTCGATACCATGAATCACTGATGTATTTTTTGGCTACTGCTTTTTTATTTTTTTTAGTTTCATCAGCTGACCGTACTTGGCCTGACCTTTCATGCATAGAGGGTGATAAACTGTCTCCATTGATACGTACGAGTATATAGTTGGCAGTCAATGGGTTCCCAGAGTTGGTGCCCTTTTCAGCTCCTATAGAGTGAGCGTCGGTGAACAGGGTAGATGAAGTTAGTTCTGGTCAGGGTGGGGTTGGTGAAGTTAGCTCAGGTCAGGGTAGGTCAGGTGAAGTTAGCTCAAGTCGGGGTAGGTTACGAGTAGGTGAAGTTAGCTCAGGTCAGGGTAGGTTAAGTGAAGTTAGCTCAGGTCAGGGTAGGTTAGGTCAAGTTAGCTCAGGTCAGGGTAGGTTAGGTTCGGTTAGGTCAGGGTCGGGTTAAAGAAAGTCGATGGGTTCCCAGACTTACGTGCCTTATTCAGCTTCTCGTGAGTGGGCGTGGGTGAATAGGTCACTACACAACATTCAATAACGTTTTTCACCTTTTATCAAGTGGCTGGGGGTCGATGCTGCACTTCAAGGTCCTCCCTCTCGCTACTCAATACTCCCACTTTTTTTTTTCCTTTCCAATTTCAAGATCCTATACTCGGCACCTCCCTCAATTTCGTTCATTTTTGAAGCCCTACACTGATTACCTCCCCCCTCCCCAAGCCACACTTTTTTTTTTATTTTGTTTACACCTCAAAAGTTTCTTGTTTTCCCAGTGCTAAGGCCCTGCACCCACTTCCACCCTTATATTTCCCCGTCAGTTTCAAGCCTCTCTCTCTCTCTCTCTCTCTCTCTCTCTCTCTCTCTTTCAATTTCGAACGTTTTACACTCTACCTTTTTTTTTTTTTCCTTTAACTACAAAGTGTCAGCACAATACTATCTTTCATGTCATTAATTTTCCAGGCCCAATAACTAACACTTTTTTCCTCTACTATTTCTTTCGCTCATTTTCGGCTGGTTTCTACTCACCACCGTTTATTTTCCCTCAGTGTCTTTCATTTCACTCGGTTTGGAAGTCAGTACACTCAGTTCATCCCTTCCCCTCCATGGTTTCAGATGCATTACGCTCATTCTCTCTCTCTCTCTCTCTCTCTCTCTTCTTCGGCACCTTTTAGTCCCCTGAATTTCAATCCCTTACACTGAATATTCCCTTTCAGTCGACTCAAGATTCAAAGCCAATTCACTCATATTCATAGTCTCTCTCTCTCTCTCTCTCTCTCTCTCTCTCTCTCTCTCTCTCTCTCTCTCTCTCTCTCTCTCTCTCTCTCTCAGCATCTTTCAATCCCCTTAATATCCCACTCTGAATTCCTTCCATTCACTCATTCTCTCTCTCTCTCTCTCTCTCTCTCTCTCTCTCTCTCTCTCTCTCTCTCTCTCTCTCTCTCTCTCCCCTGCGGCATCTTTCACTCCCCTCAATCTCCATCTCCCACACACAGAATATCTCTTCCATTCACTCATATTCACAGGCTCTGCACACAGTAACACCTTTTCCACCCCCTTTCAATTTGCAGGTGCGTGGTTTGGGTGGCGTGGCAGAGAGCGTGGAAGGCACACATCCTCTGTCAACACACCGCTGGCTCTGATAAGGTATCGTCCCTCGCTTCCCTTATCGTACTGCCGCCGTGGCTCTCTCTCTCTCTCTCTCTCTCTCTCTCTCTCTCTCTCTCTCTCTCTCTCTCTCCACTTCACACTATTACCATCTCACTGTCTTTCTGTCACTCTCTCACTTCCTCCCTCCACCTGTTTTGTATATCTTTTTATCCTTTTCACTCTGGCTCAAGCACTGTCTCGTTGCCTATACCTGTCTGTCTCCCCTCCCTTGCACTCAATCATTCTTCTTCTTGTCTATCATTCATCTTGTCTGTCAGTCTGTCCCCCTCTCTTTCATCCCTTACGTTGTCTGTCACTTCATTCTGCCTGTCTCTTTTCTGTCACTGTCTGTCTCACATATCTTTCATACTTCTAATAATTTTCCTTGATAATTATAGTCGGGTTGTTTTCATCTGAAGAAACTGGGCTACTGATACTTAGTTGTGGCTTCATAAAATTCGGAGAGCCTTAATTTTGAGGTAAGAATAAAGTCTCCTTGGTTACTACTCAAATCAACCCTTCAGTCTGAAAACACTTGGCCGTCAACTGACCTGAGAGGGTTTACGGATTTTTGCGAGATGAAAACACAAAGACTATATTATTATTATTATTATTATTATTATTATTATTTCACGATATACAGGTGCGGACACAGTTATCGACACTCCATAACGATAAATAACGAGACAATGAACACTGACTTCTGAAACCGTCGTACGCACTTCATAACCGAACAGCTTTTTTAGGATAGTATGTATCTCCAGTTCGTTCACTTTAACTTGGCGGAGATGTTCGTCTTTTTGCAGCGTAGTTCTCGTAGTTCAGCGTCAGAATAAGACTGCATCCTTTCCACAGCTCTTCTTCGTGACCAGCAACATGTACTAGTGTTGTTCCCTTGTAATAGCAATGAACATTCAAGATAAGGAGTTCGCAGACTTACACCAAGTTAAAATGAACAGAGTATAATCTCATAATTTTTCTACTACATAATGGAGTGATATTCTAAGCTGCAACTATGCCTATGGGATTAATTTTTTCCTTTTATTTCACAATTATTCGTTTTCCTATTTTTCGTATCAACTGTTTTTTCCCTTATGTAGTGTGTTTCTGATTAATTAACTTTGTACGCTCAGTAAGCTGTTTTAATTGGGGTACCGCTTGTCCGTTTTCATAATGAGACCTTTTTATTATTATTATTATTATTATTATTATTATTATTATTATTATTATTATTACAACAGCCCCGGGGGATAGTTAGCATTGCTGACTGCGAAGTTGCCTGCCCGTTAGCGCCAGGGTTCGAATCCTGGTGCGGGCAGCTGGGGTCACTTGACTTAGGTCCCCATCCACCCTTTGTGGGTTGGTAGGTAAAATAAGCACATAGGGTAACACCTTGGGAAGGTAACTCTGGTGACCTGGATGATGCAGTGGCCTTGTATCCCATGTCACTGGGTAAATAACCCGCTACAGGCTCAAAGGCCCTTGTTACGGAGATGAGCACCGCGGCTTAGCGCCTCTTGGCGCATGCTATCATTACCTCTGTTATTACAACAACAGCAACAACTCCAACTACTACTGCTACAACTACTACTAAATTTCAGTAACTAAAATTTATCAATCTGAGTGTGTGTGTGGGGGGGGGGAGAATCACTTCAACTTTGACTCACTCAAACCCCCCTTCCCCCCCGAAAAAAAAAATCCCCATACCCCCTGTTTTTAGTCACTGATCTGTAGTCATTAACAGCCTTCAGCTTCACCTCATTCATACATTTATCATTCTGTTCCCTCTGCTTCATCAATCGTACCTTCTTTTTCAGTCTGCTCATTCCCTTCACTTTATCAATACTACTTTTCTTTTACCATTTTCCCTATTTCCTTTGCAGTATCAGTCATTCTTCTCATCATTCTTCATATTTATCACTCTCCCTGTTCCGTCTATTAAGTCTTTCCATTTTATCATTCCTCTGCTTTATCAGTCTTTCATTCATTCCTCTTCACGTCATTCATTGTAGCAGTGTTTTCTTCTTTCATTTAACTGCTTCCCAGTCTCTATTCTCTTTTCTTATTTTTCGTCCGTCCTTCTTCCTTCCGCCTCTCATATTTTATCTATCATTCAATATCTTCTTCCTTTACCCAATAATTCAGTATTAATAATTCTCTCATTATTTATCCTCCTCCTCCTCCTCCTGACTAATCCCCTCTTTTATCATTCAGTTTCCTTTCTTCCTCCTAACCTGTAAAATTCTCTCTCTCTCTCTCTCTCTCTCTCTCTCTCTCTCTCTCTCTCTCTCTCTCTCTCTCTCTCTCTCTCTCTCTCCTAACATATGCTGACCATCACATCATCCACTTCTAACCTTTACTTCACCTTTTCCTCACCTTTTCTCTTTCCTCCCTGCACCCTCTCCACCAAATTTCGCCTTTTCACTCATGTTCCTCCCTCCACCCTCTTCTGTCTAGTCTTTACCTCTCTTCCCTTTTCTTTCACTTCCATACCTTTCTTCCCCTTCACTTCTCTCTTTCCTCTCCTCTCCCATTCTTATTTCTAGTCTGTCCCCCTCCATTCACCTTCTCTCTTTCAACTTTTCCCTTTCTCTTCACTCTCATCACTCGTTTCCTCTCCTCTTCCACACCTGTCTTCCTCCTCACTTCTTTCATCCCATTCCGTCTATTATCTTTTCCTCTCCTCCCCCTCTTCCTTTTCTCTCCTTTTCCCTTCATGTTTAAACTCACTCTCTCTTTCCCTTCGCTTCATTTCTCCTCTGCCTCCTCATCCCCTTTCAGTATCTCCTTTTCTCACTACCCTAATGCACTCGTCCCATTCCTTTCTTCATCCACTCCTTTTCCATATCCCTCCGCTCCTCCCTCTCTCTCTCTCTCTCCTTCTTCTCCCCATCACCTTCATCTTTTCTACATTTTCACTCTCCAGCAGTCTCTCTCCCTTAGGTCCCTCTCCTCTTCCCTCTCTCCCTTCACCCAATTTTCTCTCCTCCATTGCCTTCTCCCTTTCCAACAGTCTCTCTCCTCCACTCTTTCCCCCCTCCCTTAGCCCCATCTTTTACCTCTCACCCCACCTTTCAACCCCCCCTCCCCCCAACATAACGTCCACAAGCCTCCAAAGTGCGGAAGCGAATTTCTTTCCACTGACTTCGACGCCTTCAGAACCGGGCCACTCCGAACCTCCCCCTCCTTTTATCCTCCCTCCCATACAGACACGGAGAGAAGGAGGGAAGGTGGAGGAAAGGAGGGAGGGAAAAACGAGATCCCGGAAGCGTGCTCGTGGGAGGGGAGGCGGGAGAGAAAGGGGAGGAAATGGAGAGTGAGTATGGGAAAGGAGATATCAGAAGAAGCTTTTGTGAGAGGGGTTTGGTTGGTGGTAAGGAAGATGGTGGGAGGAAGGAAGAGAGAGAGGTGAAGAGGAGGGTAGAGGAAGGTAGGAGAAGAGATGAGGAAAAATTGGGAGAGGGAGAGACAAGGTGGGATGAAACAGAAAGGAAGGAAGGAAAGATGAGAACTGAGAAGGCGGAAGTAATTGGAGTGAAAGGAAGAGGTGAGGGGAGGGAGTATGAGGGAGGTGGAGAGGATGGCGAGGGAGTATGAGGGAGGTGGAGAGGATGGCGAGGGAGAGAGGGAGGAAGAGAGGAAGGATATGGCAGGAGGGAGTGAGGAGGGAGGGGGGAGGCTTAGAGAGGGTGAAAGAAAGAGGGTGAAATGGAGGGCGAGAATGGGAAAGGAGATAGCTCTAGTCTTTGTGAGAGAGGCTGGTTGGTTGGTGGTTACAGAGGAAGGGAGGGAAGGAGGGACGCAGCCGTGGGAGGGGGAGGCCAGGAGGGAGAAGAGAGCAAAGGGGAGAGGGAGAGGGTGGAATAGAGATGGGTGGGAGGTAAGGGGGAGTGAAAGATGAGGAGGAATCACATAAAATATGGGAATGTATAGAAATGAGGAGAGAGAGAGAGAGAGAGAGAGAGAATCATGAACGGAAGGGAGAGAAGGCTTGGAATGTGGTGCTCACAAGTACGCACACACGCGCACGTACACACCTAAACTCACCCACAACCGTTCGCATACACATACCACTAACTTCACGTCTACACACACACACACACACACACACACACACACACACACACACACACACACACACACTCCTTTAGCATGATTACTTTTCTTTTTAGGAGTGGCTTTCGAAGTACAGGGGTTAGATACAGATTTCATTAATATCTTGGTCCTTCCTAAGCGGATTAAATGATGTGGCAGTAACAAAAATAAAATACTGATCTGGAGGGGTTAAGAGATGGCAGTGAAGGGAATACGAACACTTTTAACAACTCGGTGCCGTACCATCAACTCTAGTCTCGCTGTGGCAGGTGATTTTCTTCAGCTTTGAGGACCCCCACGTAATGAAGGGGTTAAAAACAATATCCATTAACCCCTCAGCGCCATGACGTCATTCAGTTTCTCATTATCCCCGAACGATTTTATTCAACTATCGTCATAAACGCCTTAACATTCTCTCCCGTGCTATTTATGCGAGCAGTGTCAGTGTTAACCCTCACACCTCAGATCTACCTGTGGAGAGTAAAATCGTCTGATATTAGCCACGGTATAAGGGTAAGTCATTAGTAAAGGTAAAGAAGAAAAACAAAAGGAAAAGGAGAAAACAAAAAAAAACAGGCTGTACAATATAGATATAAGATGGTACAAAGATCTCAAACCTTTAAAAACATCGCTAAAAAAGATGTGCGTTTGAACTTCTTAATCCCACTAAGAAAAAGAAAAGAGAAAAAAGGAAAAAACAACTACAATTAATAAAAAGGAAAGTGTAAAGATCTCACACCTTAAAATTCATCGCTCAGGAAGACGCGATTTGGCTCCTTAAGCCCACCGAACTAATGTGACTCACAACAAGACGTCAGGGAAGATCTAAGATGGATTCGTTCGTCTGGGTCATGTACTGTACCGGTATGTGTCTTGAGAGTCAATTTATAGCTTTATATTGGTGTGGTACGCTCTCTCTCTCTCTCTCTCTCTCTCTCTCTCTCTCTCTCTCTCTCTCTCTCTCTCTCTCTCTCTCTCTCTCTCATTAGCAACTCTCAAACGCCTCATCATTGCCCTTCACCTTAATCAAATACCCTAACCATTTTCTTTGGTATATAACAGACAGACAGACAGAGACAGACAGACAGACAGACAGATTGGGGGGCTGGGAAACGGAAACAGGAAGAGAATGGAAGGCGGTGAGTGATAGGGAGACAGCGAGATACTGAGAGATAAAGGGAATCAGACACAGGAACACAGGGAAAGCGAGGGAGAGATAAAGACTACTAGAGCGAGAGAGAGGGGCGGAGGGGGGGGGAGGGAACACAGACGGCTACTTCAATAGAGTGCTTACACAAACATGCACTCAAACGCACACAAGCACGCTGAATGACCAGACACAAACACGGGAACACGCATACATACAGTACCATTCCGCATCATACCTGAAATTCCGACACACACACACACACACACACACACACACACACACACACACACACACACACATTCTTTATAAACCTTTCAGTACGTAAAATCAACACATCAAGTCCTCCATTTACCTGGTGAAAAAAAAAAAAAATCGTTTCATACCGATCTCAAAAAAAATAAAAAAATAAAAAAAAAAAAAATGAATAAACACGAAAAAAATATCACGTCGTACCATGATAACCTGAAAACATAAACTAGATCTGTATTGCAAAACAGGAATCCAGCCAAAAAGTAATCAAAGGGGAAAACACTGCATTCCTTTCACAATCCTGACTTTTTTTTCTTTTCATTCTTTTGCTAGGTTTTGTTGAGATTCTCGTTACGAAGGGATGTAGAAACAAAAATTCTCTTATAAGGTAGAATGACTTTTTTTTTTCTATCACCAGATTCACTTTCGGAAGAACCTCTCGTAGTGAATATTAAAATTACGACTTTCAGTAAATAAAAATAAATAAAAATAAAACAAGAATAAGAAATATGTCAACCAGTCCTCCGGCACGAGAGGGTTAGCGTGGTGGGTCTTCGGTATTGCGGTATAAAAATCCGCTTATTGACGTCTGACCTAAGCGGAATCGAACTCAGGACTTGCCAGATCACAAGACAAGCGCGATAACCACCACACACACACACACACACACACACACACACACACACGATTTCTTTCAGCTTAGGAGACTTCAAACTAGAGGGGTTAGGTACAGCCTTAATTAACACCTTCCGTACCACAAACCTCTCATCAGCTGAATAAAATCGTCTGGCCATACAGTAGCAAGAATAAAATGCAAAAGACGTACTTGGATTGAAGGGATTTAGTTTTCTCCTTACGAGGTTGTTTCTGCATACGGTAGCCTCTTTGTTTTTGCGTCTCTCTCTCTCTCTCTCTCTCTCTCTCTCTCTCTCTCTCTCTCTCTCTCTCTCTCTCTCTCTCTCTCTCTCACATACACACACACACACACACACACAGTAAAAGAGCAACATTTCATTCATTCCTCGCAAAAAATTCCTGCAACTCGCAACAAATACGCAGCTATATACACAGAAAATAATTGTCTGACAACTAAGCGCAAAACGGGATGGCCAAACGGTAAAACACTAAATCCTAAACAAAGCATAAAGCGCACAAACAGCATAAAACACTAGGTCATAAACAAAGCATAAAAAAATCACAAACATCACGGTAACTAAAGCCTGTGTTTGCGTTACCAGCTGTTGACACTGATGCTGGGTTTCCGTCTACTGTCCAACGCCGCATCCAGTGAGGTAGTCTCCAGCAAAACATGTCTACTTTTTATTTATTTTTTGTCCTTGTTCATTGACGAAGCCTCTCTCATTATACTCCATCATCATCATCATCATCATCATCATCATCATCATCATCCCAGATTCCCACCATTATAATAGCGAATATATAAATATACTACGTCGCTACGAGTCATTCTTATCCCCTGCCTCACGCCGCATCCTGTGAGGGGTGACCTCGAAATATTTCCAGGCTTCTCTGTTCATCATCAGGAACTACCCTTTCTGCCACGATAAACCAGCTTAAAATTTGTTCATGAATAAGTAGCCTAAGTGAATCAGTAATGTTATTAGTTATAATTATCTGTTGCATGACGCCGCATCCTCTGAGGGGTAGCCTTTGAAAAAATATACAGATAGATAGATAGATCCCTACTCAGCAACAACTTTCCACAACAGGTTCCCTCAAGAGAATTACCTGCCGATAACTGAATGCATAAAAGATGTAAATGGTTATAAGTAAGTCGTTAGTAAAACGTAATTAAAATATTGCCAGTAAGAAGGATTAACGCAAAGTATTATTTCCAACGTAGACTTTCACATTTACATTATTTATAGCTTAACTGGTAGTGATGATGATGATGATGATGATGATGATGATGATGGTATTATTATTATTATTATTATTATTATTATTATTATTATTATGTTGATGATGATATATTAAGAGACAAATGACTGCTAACCAGTACACCTATAGATGGATACTGGGAACATAAACATAAACATTCAGATGAGACAGATACCGATGGATACACTGGGCCTAAACAGATAGATAAATACAGATAGATGCAATAAGTCACATTTTCTAGGCGACCAGTTTACAAATCGCCAGTGATGTGGACCAGCCATAAAAGTGAAAGTATGATACGCGGAAAATGTTGATTGGCAATAAAGTGAGCAAGCATCATTCTCTCTCTCTCTCTCTCTCTCTCTCTCTCTCTCTCTCTCTCTCTCTCTCTCTCGCGTGTTACCGTATATCTTAGCAATTTGTCTTCTTAGGTCACATTTTATATATAATTTCGTTGTGTTATATCTGGCCAGTTTTTTCCGTACTTACTCTATTAATATTCTCTTACGTACTTTTGCTTCCGAGGTTTATTTCCGCATGTGTTAATATTCCACTGGTTGATATTCCTTCCCAGTTTATTTCAACCTATGATACGTTAATATTCTGTTGTTTGAGATTTTTCCCCAGTTTATTTCTGTATATGGCATAATACTATACTGCCATTTGATATTTCTCCCCAGTTTATTTCCGCATGTGGTACGTTAATATTCCACAGTTTGATTTTCCTTCCCAGTATATATCTGTATGAGGCACGAAACTATTCTCTACGCAAAGGTGAAGGTACAATAAACAAAATAAATGGCCAAGGAAGAGATGCCATAGAGCCTCCTAACCTAACCCCAGGAGACTCATCAGTGCTGCTTCATACTGTATAAGGCTTAGGTGATCCCGACAAATCACAGTCCTTCATCGGTTAAGCTGTGTTCTGTTCTGTGGGTTTATCAGACGTGGCTCATATCTACAAATCATATCCCTTTTTTCTCCTCTCTCGCCACGCTACTTCCTGTGTGCTCAGAATATCAAGTCAAAGTATATGTTAGCCCCTTGACCCGTGACGTTTTTCCCTCTGACATATATTACAGGCTTACTTTGGCTGCGTTTAGATAATATTAAACAGCTCAGGAGACTGCCCTAGTATTCAAGGGACCCATCCAGTTCAGAAAATATCTCATGAAAATATAATCGAGACGAGAGCAAGAATACTAATATTTTCAAAGTCACCTTATCGAAGAGGTTAATTCGGGCTCCTTATTTCTCTTATCTGGCGTCTGTGCTTCCTGTGTGGGGAGGATATGATGTCAGGAATAAAGAACGTCGTGGTGGTATGTAGTTCTTTATCCCGTCTTACCCCTCTGCTTCCTTCTCCTTACGTTTCCTCCGTTTTCCTTCTTGTCATTTTTCTCCTTGCTTTTTTTCTTGATACCTTCTACCCTCTTCCCTCTACCTTTATATTTCTGTCTACTCTTTTACCTGTCGTTTCGCTGCTTCTTACCTCTCTGTTTCCCTTCCCTCTTCAGTATCCTCCTTCTTACCTTCCACTTTCTTGCCTCTTTACATCATCCTTCATCTTCATTTTATCGATTTTCGTTATTTTTCCCCTTTCTCTCTCTGCTTCTTCTCTCTCCCCCTTAGATTCATTATTCTTTCCTCATCTCTCCCTTCATCACCACCTCCCCTTTCCTTACCAGTTTCCTCTCTGTATCATCTTTCCTGCTGTCATTCCTCGTTCGTTGTCTCCTCCAACTTCCCACTCCTTTTCATTTTTCTCGTCTTTTAAACCTACCTCCTTCCCATCTTAATCCTCTCATCTTTCTTCCTCCCATTTTCCTCTGTAATCTCCATCTTGTCCTTCCTCATTTCCTTCTTCCTTTTTTTTTTTTTTTTTTTTTTAACCTCTGTCGCCTCACTTCTCTCCAACATTTTTCCTCATCTTAATCTCTCTCTTTTTCTTGCCTCCTCATTTTATCCTTATTCTTCCTTTTTAGCTTTTTACCATGCTTTTTTCCTACCTCTTTAATTTCTCGTTCTTCTCTTCCAGTCCATATTCTCTCTTCTCTTTATCCTCTTCTTTTGCACTCTCTTGCCTCTCTACTCCTGCCTCTTCGTTCTCCTCCTGTTCGTCCCCCTCTATGCTTCTTCCTGATATTTCCCTTTCCGCTCCCCGTACCTGTCTCCTTAATCTTTCTTTCCTCTTCATTGTTCCCCTCTGTCTTACTTCTTGCTCTTTCTTTCCACTTCTTCCTCTATTTCCCTATCATTCTTATTTTCCCTCTGCTGTTTACCTGCCTCCTTGCTCCCCCTCTCCTTCCTTCTTGAATTTACCTTACCGTAATTCTCTTAATTCTGGCAACCCCTAGACTCAATTTAGGTTGAGAGAGACTCCTTGAAGGGAACTATAAGCCAGCTATCTTCGTCCGGTACCACTAAGATCTAACGTAACATTACCCTTATCACACAAGTTAATACAAATTATAAACTGATAAGATGTTATTTATAGAACAGACAAGAGATGTTATTTACAGAACAGAGATCACGTCACAGCATAAAGAAAAAGAAAACTTTACTCGTATATCTCAACAGTTCAAGCTAAATAAGTACCTCTGAATTACAAGACACTACACAGAAAAAAAAAAAATACAATCTTTACTCCAAACTTGTCAAAAAGAAAAAAACAACTCTTTATATTACTCAACATTTCACTGTAGATATTTTCCACCACTAAACACTTCACAAAAAAAAAAAAAAAAAAAAAAAAAAAAAAAAGCTTCAACGGGAGGGAAAAAATGCAGTTAAAGGTGAAAACGTAGCGAGCACCCGTGACGTCAAGAACCATACGTACCGCGAACCGTATCAAAGCTTTCCCAAATTTAGTGTTCAGTTTTGATGACGCCTGTTCACCCTACGCAACAATTTATTTTTTATTTTATTTTTCACGCCGCCAGTTGAACTTTTAAATGAATAATATACCTGATAATGGATACAGCTTCTCCATTTCAGTATAAAAGTGTAACTGTGTAATTAATATGAAGTAGGCTTGATTATCCTGTAAATGACGTAGATGTGTTCTTTTTAGTTATATCTTGGTACCTCCGGATGTTGATGGATTACAACGACCACCACCAGTATCATCATCATCAATAGTATCATCATCATCATCATCATCAATAGTATCATCATCATCATCATCATCAATAGTATCATCATCATCATCATCATCATCAATAGTATCATCATCATCATAACCACAACCACTACGACCACACCACCACCATTACCATAACCCAGCTTTTTCATTATCATCATCACCACCACTACCACCACCATCAGCCAGCTTTTCCACAAGGTCAGATATAAATCGGCTCTTCAGAAACATGGAAACACAAGAGAGGAAAAGGAAAACACAAAACTAGGAAAAGACGAACAGAAATAAGAATACAAAAATACAAAAACAGACCAGGAACCAAAACAGGAAATGAACTAGAGGCAAAATACGATACCGCAAAAACAAGAAATATAAAATTGAAAAAAGGGAAAACACAGAAAATCAGGAAAAGCCAGCATCCCTAAAGCAACGTCAGGCTACATAAATCGATGGTCAGAAATGTCGCAAATATTAAATCGCCTGGTAACACTTTATCCTTTGAACCCGGCCGTATAATCTAATTCAATCAACCCGTTATTAGGCGGGGATATGGCAGCGGGATGGGGAGGGGAGGGCATATATTCTATTTACTTTATTTATGTAGTTATATATCTCTGTCTGTCCATCCGTCTAGTCCTCTGTTATTTCCCATACTTTGAAATACAGGTGTTGTAACTCTTAAGCACTTACCTGTCTACCTATCTGTCTGCCTATCTATCAGCCTGCCTATCTGCATATATTTATCTGTTTGTCAATTGTTTTCCTTTATTTTAAAGTACAAGAAGCCTAACTTATCATTTCTGCTCGAGGACGCCATTTTCTTATTTCTTTCTAGCTACCATCAGACGATTTTATTCAGCTTTAGAGAGAAGCCTTATAATGCAGGGATTAAAGAAAGCTGTCTCTAACCCCTCCAGTTCTAAGCCTCTCCTCAGGAGAATAAAATCGTCTGTGGACAGCTTGAATAAAGAAGAAAAGTCCTTGAGCTGAAAGGGTCAGCTAATAAAGAGGGCAGCGTAATTCTCTCTCTCTCTCTCTCTCTCTCTCTCTCTCTCTCTCTCTCTCTCTCTCTCTCTCTCTCTCTCTATATATATATATATATATATATATATATATAACAGTAGAATGTTTCAGCACCCGTATCGCTTGTCAATCGGTGAATCAGCTTTTACACAATCGGATTCTGGGGAAAAACAGATATCATCATCGTCTTCATCACCGCCATCATCGTCGTCATTATCAGTGCCACCATCACTCCCACCATCATCATTATCATCATCACTGCCATCATCGTATTTATTATCACCATCATCGTTATCAATATCACCACCATCATCACCGTCATTATCACAATCACCACCGCCACCACCATCACCACTACCACTACGACCGTCACAGTCAACATAATCATCACCTTCATCATCATCCTGCTTTAATATATGCCCATTGTTACGTCCCTTTTGATGTATCTAATATTTTGACAGCACAGTACTTTGATGTGCTTGATGCTTACCATACCAGTCATGTCAGGATTGTGATTTATTTGATACGCCTATATTTTCCATTTATGATTTACGCGTATTTTGACGTATCCGATAAATAATAATGAAATACGGTAAATTAATCAAGCCAGTCCTGGAATAGTTTAAGCCTCTGCTGGAAAAAATATTACCGTTGTATAGGAATCGGGTATTTTGCAATGTTGTATCGTAAAGCTTGTGCAATATTAGTTGTACTGCAAATACAAATGAGTTTATATAGTACACACACACACACACACACACACACACACACACACACACACACACACACACACACACACACACGTTAGTTGTACCTGAGTACGCTGTGGCAATTACGCACTCGTAATTACATGCATTATGGAATATGATAACTCTCTCTCTCTCTCTCTCTCTCTCTCTCTCTCTCTCTCTCTCTCTCTCCCTCTCTCTCTCGCGACTTTCATGTTCACAATTCTGATAATTACATCTTTGGCGGCTGTGTGTGAAGATAATGGATATTCAGCCAGTCGTCTACACAGCTCAGCCTTGGAAGAACTTTTAACTACGGCTCCTCGTGTAAATATCAGAGTGCACGTGAATTAAAAGCCACTCATTCATATGCAAACAGACACATTAGCAGCATCACTTACGGCATCACTCAGGCCTTAATTATCTTTGCGCCTCTCAGTGCAGCCACCGTGGACGTGTTTTAGTGCTCAAGCGATTTTGTTTGGCTAAGAAGAGGCCTAGGAATTAAAGAGTTGACCCCCAGTCAGTCAAAAGTGCCTCTCCTAAGCTGAATAAAATCGTCTGGTGTTGGGAAGAATACTAAAACGCGCCACTGTACTCTATCAGAGAGGTTATTGGATATTATTCCCCCACTTCAGTTGTCTCTCCTACAGTGACTTGAATTATCTAACGTAAAAAATATATAATACCCACTTAAGTTAGAGGTCTGTCTTTAGCTGAATAAAATCGCCTGTTGTAACAAAAAAAAAAAAAAAAAATCCTGCAGCACCCTTTTTACTCTAACGTGACCTAAAATTGCTGGCTTACCATCTTGACTACTGAGTTGTAACAAGCAGTTAATACTAGAAAACGATACTAGTCACGAAGATGTGCAATGGCAAGGATGTAGAACGGCAGCAAATGTCTTTTCCAACCACTGGACCTGCGTGATACAAGATGAAATAGGACGAAAATCTGGAGCCAAGTTCGAGTCAAAACAGTATAGTGAAGGCGTTAACCTGGTGACTCACGGTGACCTGCAGTGTTCTGTACTCACCGACCGTCACAGTGGCTCGTGTTCTCCCTGGCTGGCATGAGAGGCTTTCTTTTATATTTTCTTCTTTGGCCTGTATTCTGGTTTGCTTGGGAGGATCACTGGTACCTCTTCCTTAGCCTACTTGTTTATTTCTTACACGAAACGTTACGATTTTATTTGTCTCTGATTCAGCGTGTGCCAGCAGAAATCATGCAACTGACTACTTAAACATACAGTATAATAGTAAGGAGTAATTACCAAAATAAATCTATAAGGAAAAGTGCAAGAAAGCTGACGACAATACGGCCCTTCAATATTTACTTTCCATGAAACACCTTAATAGTCTCTTCCATGTTATTTCTATCCATTAAATATTAGCACAGTTCACAGTTTGCAGAGAACCATAAGCATAAAAAAAAATCTAGTAAGGATAAGTGCAAAGTGAGCTTCCTAAAAAAAAAAAAAAAAAAAAAAAAAAAAAAAAAAAAAAAGGACCCAATGACACCACGAGATATGGCCTCCTGGTCCCCAATGAACGCCACCACCAAATTATACCCGCCTCATTATGCATTTATATCAAGTTTGTAAGGCCAGGAATATATTATTGTAGTGAGGGGCCAAGTTATGATTAAATGTTGTAGCATAGGGCAAATGGCATTATAGTGTGTGTGTGTGTGTGTGTGTGTGTGTGTGTGTGTGTGTGTGTGTGTGTGTGTGTGTGTGTGTGTGTGTGTGTGTGTTTTATGTACGAGTATTTAATCCTTTTTTTTTTCACTGTGGACGCACTACATTATTTTATTTAAGCTAAAACCAGACGATTTTATTCAGTGAAGGAAAATCTGAGCTGTTTATGATTACTGGGTTAAAAAGTATTTTGATAAATCCCTTCCCTTCTGTAGACGACCCGTAAGTTTTATTCAGACTAACACCATTTTTTTTTTTTCCTGGCAGAAAGTAGTAAGTTAAAAAGTACTAAACGATATATATTTTTTTTCCATTCTTCAAATTGGCCCGAGAATGTAATGTCCTAAGTAAGGTCTGAGTCTGTGTAAAGTTTTTAAGTAGGTTTCAGTTCCGCCATTTGACTTGGGAATAATGATAAGTTTTCTCATTAGACGTACAGAGCCTTCATGTTCCCTTCTCCCACACCTCAGAGTCTAACCTAACCCAGCCCATCCAAAGCTAGCCTAATACTTAACCTACCTTACCTAGCCTTTCCTAACCTATATTACCTGCTTTATCTACCTTACGTCAGTAAATCTAACTTACCTTACGTTACCTAACCTAACGTACTTTAAGTTACTTGACCAAACCACCAACTTACCTGCCTATCCACCGTACCGTACCTTCCCGTTCCCTTCCTTACGTAACCAAACCTAACCTAACTTTGCCTACCCACCTGACTACTTAACCTAACCTAACCCAACCTACATAAATAAATAAACAAATAAATACAAACACAGTACAGCCAAACTCCCTTCACTCAGTCACCATCCTTCCCCTTCCCCCCACACTTTCTCTCTCTCCACCACCACGCCCTCCCCCTCCCCCCTTCTCCATGCTTTCCCCCGTTCCTAGGTCTCCACCCTTGCCCACCATTCCTTCCCCTTTCCCTCCATCTTCACCCATCTCCCTTCCCCTAGTTAAGCCTCCACATCCTCCCCCACCCCTCCCTATTCAACTCCCCTCACTCCATCCTCCCGTCTCCCCTCACCCCTATCACACTATCCCTACACTTTCAACTCTCCCTATTCCATCCCTTACCCCTTCTCCCATGCATATAACTCCATCCCTACCCCTACCCCCACCCTTGCCACTCATGCCTACCCCTTTCTTCCCCCTTTCATCTACCCCTCCTCCACCTCTATCGCTACCACCCCATCCTGTCCCTTCAACAAGCTGTCTCTCTTCCATCCTACCCTCTCCCCTCCCCTTCCCTTTCCCCTCCCGGTGTCCTCCCACTCC
The DNA here is from genome assembly GCF_032717465.1 of Coenobita brevimanus. Taxonomy (NCBI): domain Eukaryota; kingdom Metazoa; phylum Arthropoda; class Malacostraca; order Decapoda; family Coenobitidae; genus Coenobita; species Coenobita brevimanus. The sequence continues at coordinate 12,243,340 of NC_137047.1, forward strand.
CCTTCAAACCCCCTCACCCAACCACTCAGTAAGGCGAATTTAATAACTCACAAAGGAGAGCGATCGAAAAAACGAGAGAGAGAGAGAGAGAAACATCAAAGCGACCAACTCTCTCTCTGGCAGGCTGGCGAAACTCATTTACATTAAAGCTAGTATTATGACTCGCCAACACCAACGCGGCTGCTGGATAATACCGATGGCGATTATGGCTGTCAATTAATACCGTTCCCGTAATTCCATGGCAACTTAGAGGGATGGGGGGAGAGGGGAGGGGGGGAGAGGGGGGAGGGGAAGAGAGGGGGGAGGGGAAGAGTGAGTGAGGAAGGGAGGAGGAGGAAAATTGTGAGTCGATTATAACTGTCAATTATCATTACCGTAATGCCATGGAACTTAAGAGAGGTGGACGAAGGGGTTGAAGGAGAAGAGGGGAGGGAGACGAAAAGGAGAGAAGGGGAGGGAGAGGAGAAGGGGAGGTGTGAGTGTGAAAAAAGGGTAAGGGAGGAGGAAATGGGAGGGCTGAAAAGTAATATTAATGTCAATTATACCCTGCCAATCAGTACCATTTCAGTAATTCCATGGCAACTTAGATGAGGAAGGAGGGGTAGGGGGAAGGGAAGGAGGAGGAGGAGGAGGAGGGCGAGATGAGGAAGAGGGGCGGGGGCGAGGTGAAGAGGAAGATGAGAAGGAGGGTATGAGGAGGAGGGGGGAAATTGAAGGGTAATATATATGTCGATTATCCTGTCAATCAATACCATTCACGTAATTCCATGGCAACTTAGAGAGGGTAGGGGGTTAGGGGAAGGGGAAGAGGAAGGGGAGAGGGAGAAGGAAGAAGGATGTGGGGGATGGGGGTGAGAGGAGATGGGGAAAGAGACAGATAATACCAATGGCGATTATGGGTGTTAATACCAGTCCTGTAATTCCACGGTAACTTGGAAGGGGGAGGGGGGATGGGGGAAGGGGAAAAGGGGGAAAGGATTAGAGGTGCAGAATGAGAATGGATAGGAAGAGGGGGAGCGAACGGGGGGAACAAAAGGATGAGGGGGGTATGAGCAAGAGTAAAGATGAGGGAAGGAGAAGAGGGAAAGCAGTGGGATAGTGGAATGGGGAAGAGGTGAGGGGGAGGGACAGATGGAGGTGGAGGGAGGAAGGGAGAGGGTGATGGAAACTGGCCAACACCAACTGGATTGTAGACTAATTCCAGCGTCGATTATTCTTTGTCAATTAATACCATAGCAACTTTAAGAGAGACTGGGGGGATAGGGAAGGAGGGAGTGGGGTAGGGAATGAGAAAGCAAGGAGGAGTAGGGGGAGAGAAAGGGAGAATGGGGTAGGGGATGAGAGGGAAAAGAGAAATGGGAGAAGAGGAGAATGGAAGGGGAGAGAGGGATGGGAAAGAAGAGTAGAAGGAGGGGGATGAGGAGGAAAAAGAGTGGGAGGAAGGGGAGACGGAAGGAAAATGAAGGGGGATGATGGAAGGATGTAAAGAGATATGATGGAAGAAGGAGTTGACAGGGAATGGAGGAGAGGAGAAGGAAGGGGAGGGAAATGAGAAAGGAAAATGAGTAGAGGATGACGAGGAGAAAGAAGAGGTAGGGGAGGGAATAGGGGAAACACCAACATCCGCTGAGCTAAAGGATAATACCAACGCCTGTGTCACGTAACATCATTCCTGTAATTCCAGTGAAACTTAAGAGGTACTGGGAGTTGAAAGAAGAGTAGGGAGGGAGTGGGGAGTAAGAGAAAAAGGGATTGGGGGAGATACAGGAAGGAAGGATCACTGCTGAGGAACGATGAGGGGGAAGGGGAGATTAAGGAGGGGAAAGAAAGGAGGAGGAGGGGAGGGGGAAGGAAGGGGGGAGGAAGAGAAAGGAGGAGGAGGAGGAGGGGAGGGGAAAAGGGTCTCATTAACACCAACAGAAGGGTAATACCGCAGTTGATTATACCGTCTTAACTAATACCATTTCGTTAATTCCATGGCAGTTTGTACAGAGGAGGAATGGTTAGGGAGAGGAAGGGAAAGGAGAGCTGGAGGAGAGCTAGAGAGCAAAAAGGAGTGGAGGGGGACGGAGGAAGGAAGAAAGGGAGAGGGTAAGGACGGAGGAAGGATGAAGATTTTTTAGGAATGCAGATAAAAAGATTCCATTTACCCCACAAGCAAATATATCTCTATCAGTCCATATGCTAGTGATTACTTTCTTAGCCTCTCCAGTATAAGGACATGTTTTATTCTTGCTATCACTAGACTTTTTTTTTTTTTTTTACTCAGGTCACTCCGAACTGGAGCTGTACCGGTATATATCCTTCATTAACACCTTCCATACGAATTCTTTCATGTGTTGAATAAAGTCGTGGGGAGATATGAATAAAGTAAAAACAATACCCCACCGTACTGAAAGGGTTCCGTATATTGTCTGCATCAGTCTGTATTAGGTCCATTGCGAGACCACGCCTTCTCCCTGGCGTGAGAGTGATGTCCTCAATTAATCCTTCTTCCTCATGCTGGCCAAATACGAAGAAGGAAGGGGTGGCTAGTAAGAGAAATGCATGTGAAACCTATCTGATAAAATATTACCTCAATTTCCCCGTTTTTCACAGCACGGCAGAAATACGAAACGATACAACTTTTTACTGTACTTTAACGAGGCAGATTGTCTTAAATCCCTTTCCCTTTCCTATTTTCTGTTTCCCCCTTTCAGTGTTAGATCTGGGAAACAGTTAATTCAGAAGAGGAGAGGGATAAAATTTCCAACACGATATAGCTTTATTTATTTCAATCAGACACACGGTATTGATAAAGCAATATTATTCGCACGGAGCTGATACACAAACACACATCTCTCTCTCTCTCTCTCTCTCTCTCTCTCTCTCTCTCTCTCTATATATATATATATATATATATATATATATATATATATATATATATATATATATATATATATATATATATATATATATATATATATATATATATATATATATATACCGTATAATAGATGGATATCTTTCCTCCACTACCACTGTTTATGTGGTGTCTTTCTTTTCCTCCTATATTTCCTCATTCTCCCTCCTCTGCCCTGTCTTCCTTTTTCTTCAGTCTGATTCATTGTTTATCACCTTCCGTTAACATATTTCGTTTTCCTTCGCACTTTCTTTGCAGTACAAAGTCTGAAAAAAAATGTGAGACAGACAGACAGTGTACTTAGATTTACTGGCATGACTTCTCGCTTTTCTCAACACATAACTTTAACGCAGTACTATTATATCTCTTATTCTCCTCGCAGAACAAACACGTAATACTCTGTAATATATATTTTTTCAGTGTTTAATTGGCAAAATGTTGAGATGGGAGTGGGGGTAGATATTTTCCAGCAGTGTTCTGAGCTGATAAATAGGGGATGGTAAGTTAGTCATTCTCTCTCTCTCTCTCTCTCTCTCTCTCTCTCTCTCTCTCTCTCTCTCTCTCTCTCTCAATAAATAAATAAACAAACAAATAAATAAAGACGCAATGCTCGTAACTCCCTCCTCGGCCCTTTCATTTGTTTCCTTTATCAGTTCGAAAAACCCAGACACAACAAAAAATTCCAGCAGTGTTCAAAGAACGTAAGTGCAGCTCAGTAAATTAATTATAGCATTTATCTCCTGAGAATAAATCCGTACAGTAATTCTCTTTAATCTCTTCATTTTTTTTCCCCCTTTGCTCTTCAGTGTTTATCATCATCATCTCCATTATCATCATCATCATCAGCTAAACATACAGAGGCAGGAAACAGAAATAAGGAAACGAGAAAGCGTCAGAGTGGGAGTAACTAAATCTGAATAATGTACCGGGACAAAAAGACACATTTTCCTGTCAAGTGTTAGGAACAAAAGTGGGACACTAAATAAACCGGATAGTTTTCATTTTTATACGAGGAAAGACGAGAAGTGTAAAAAAAAAAAAAAAAAATCTCTTGTTTTCATGTCTGTTTCCTCCTCCACCGTATTTAACTTGCAATACATTTAAGATCAAGGACAGGAAGGAAATTTTTGCAGTGGTACCAGGATCACATAAATACCTAGTCCATAAATCCTTACATTTTTCTCTGGGCAAAGACGAGGACAGTAAAAAAATAAATAAATAAATAAATAAATGAATAAATAAATCCCTCACCTGTTAATTCTGAAATACGCTCGGAGGGAAAAACTTTCCAGTAAACATTTGCAACAGGTAATTTAATCATTCCTTTTTCTTGTTTTTTCCTTGCAACAAAAATGATACTCTTAATCCCCCTCCCTTTTTTTTATTATTTCATCTGACAAAGGTTAAGGGACAGGGGGAGATTTTTTTATCTTATCTTATTTTATGTTATGTTTTCGACGCAGATAAAATTCCGTGGCATCTGTATCTTTCATTTTCCTAGGAGCAACGACATGGACAACGTAAACATCCTCCCCCATTATTATTTTTTCTTTCCTTACTTCGTTATTAAAGTAAAAAAAAAAAAAAAATACGGAAGTAGAATTATTTCCCCATTTTTCCAGGAACAAAGACGTGACTACTATACCACGACTCCCTCTCTTTTTCTCCACTGTGTTAAATCTGAAATAACAGTTGGGCCAGTGAGAGAGGGTGTGGTGGGGGAAGGGGAGGAGATATTTTCAAGAAGTCTTCGTAGCACACACAGAAGCAGGAGATATTTGCCAGCAGTATTCGTAACACACACATAAATACGGCACTAAATTTCCTCCTCCATTTTTCTCGTAACACTGACGGAACAGTCCACTTCTTACTCCAAGTTGGCCCAGATTTTCGTCCTTTTGCAGCTTGATTCACGTAACTATGTGGCAGAAAAATACAATGCTTCGTCATTCTGTATCCTTTCCATTATGCCTCTTCATGACTAGCATTAAAGTGTTAATCACTTGTTACAACTTTGCACTGAAGATGGAGAGATGGTAATTTTACGCCAAGTTACAGTAAAGGTAGCAAGGTACAGAATCTCTTGTTTTCCTTCCTCGCTGTATTACCGTAAATCTAAAATATGTTACTGTCAAAGACAGACAAAATTTCCAGTGTACCCAATATGAAAGTATATGCTTTGCTTTTTTATTTATTTATTTATTTATTTATGTTTGTTTTTGTCTGAGCACGGACGGAAATGCTTTAAAATCTCCCCCCCCCCCCAGCCACCCCACCTCTCTCTCTCTCTCTCTCTCTCTCTCTCTCTCTCTCATATTTGAAATACATTAGTGTGTATGAGAGGTAAACCAGTGGCATACCAAGAACTACTGTACACTCTTCCGTCAGTCTGTGAGTACAATTAGGGATAATACTACGTACCCTCTTATTTCCCACTACCAAGACATAATACTCTTGAATACGCACAAAAAATTAATGTTTTCTTGAACCAAGGACGCGAAAAGTGGAATGTCCCTCCCTCTTCCTCCTTTATTTTCTTCATCCCACTTTTCCTTTCTTCGTCTTCAAAAAGCTGATAAAAAGAGCCTTTAAATCGCACTGGTGTATATCATTAGTAGATTCTTGTTACATTTTGATAATTATAAGATAAATTTATTGACCTTAGGAAAGCTCTTTCTAACTACAGGTGTTAATGAATGCCAGACCAAACCCCTCCCGATCGAAGTCTCTCCTGAATTAAATATAATCGTGAGAAGATTAATTTAAAGATACATACAACGAAGAAAGTACCATCGGAGTGCAGAGAAGAAAACCAAAGAGATGGAGGGGAGGGAGGGAGAAATGTAAAGCTCCAGCAGAATACCAATATAATACCGAAAAGCACAGTATGTTTAAAATTTTTATCTTCGGTATATTCAGAATTGTTATCTTCTCTCTTTCTGACCTCACACGTAATTCACCAATACGATATCTCTGAATCTTTCTTCGTCTTCAACGTAGCTAATGTTAAATCTGGAAAACGGTGTGTGTGTGTGTGTGTGTGTGTGTGTGTGTGTGTGTGTGTGTGTGTGTGTGTGTGTGTGTGTGTGTGTGTGTGTGTGTGTGTGTGTGTGTGTGTGTGTGTGTGTGTGTGTGTGTGTGTGTGTTCGTACAGTACAAATACGCCACTGTTAAATAAATCCTCCATTTTTCTAGGAAGCAAGACGTGAATACCATAAAATCTTTTTTTACTCTTCGCAGTATCGAATCTGAAAAACGTAAGGACATAAAGATCAGAGAGAGAGAGAGAGAGAGAGAGAGAGAGAATTTCCAACAGTACATATTTAGAGGCATAAACTTTCACCGTTCCGTCCAGCCATAAATACGATATCGTAAATCAGTCTCCCTTCCTTGTTATTTTAAGGAGTATTGACGTGTTCACAAATCTGTCATACTTATCGCCTCGGTGATAAAATTTGAATACGTTGGGGATCGAAGAGAGGGAGATGTGTTTCTGAAGAGTGAAGCCTACCTAGATTTTTTTTTTTTTTTAATGTAAGCACTTTAAACCCGTCCCCCCCCCCCTCTTTTTCCCTCCTGTGATCAATTCCAAGTTATCAAAAAGAGTTCGAGTCAAAGAACATGGGGTGAGGCCGGGGTGGGGGAGGGGGGGGGAACGTTCCAGTAAAGCGTACTCTTCCTTTAAAAAAAAAAAAAAAAATCAGAGCAGATATAAACTACCTGCTGCGATGCGGTAAATAAGTCCTCCATTTTCTTCTTTCAAAGAGCACTGACGTAAAAAGGAAAAGGAAAAACAGAAAAAGTTAAATGTTTTCTTTCCTCCTCCTCAGTGATCAATTCCAAAAGGTATCAAAAACTGTTAAGGATCAAAGAGAAAGGGGAGACATTCAGGGCGTACCATCACCAGCAAAACTTCACCCAACAATCCCCTGCCAGAATTGTCCTACCCTTTTATATTTCTTACTACGCTCGCTCTCTCTCTCTCTCTCTCTCTCTCTCTCTCTCTCTCTCTCTCTCTCTCTCTCTCTTTACATGGATATCACAAAAACCATGTAACGCCTCTCTCTCTCTCTCTCTCTCTCTCTCTCTCTCTCTCTCTCTCTCTCCCTTTACACTGATATCACAAAAACCATGTAACGCCCCTCTCTCTCTCTCTCTCTCTCTCTCTCTCTCTCTCTCTCTCAAACGTGGTAGTACTGAGAACAACCTATTGCCGTTATACCCAGACACACAGTAAATTCCCCGTAATATACTGTAAATATGTCCTTTCTTTACTTCTTTGAGGGAGCATCGATGTGAAAAATGTTTACGCGCTATTTTTTTTTTTTTTTTTCTGTTCAGTGAAAAAATGGTCACCGAGAGGAAGGTATTTTCTTGGAAAGTGTTCGAAGTAGATCAATAAGTTCTGTAAATAAATCTTCCCTTTTTCTTGGAACACAGACGTACTCCCCCCCCCCCAGCATGGCATTTTTTTTTTCAGTCAGATCTAAAAAAAACATTAGCGTGTGTGTGTGTGTGTGTGTGTGTGTGTGTGTGTGTAAAATCACCTTGTTCTGGGGTCACATTCACAAACTTCTTAAGATCCACCTTCCTCTCGTAGCTAAGGAACGTTTTTTGAGGCTGTGATATGTTTTTCCAGCAAGGACAAGGACACGCAAGCGTAGAATCCTCCAGTCTCTTGTACTCACATTACACACACATCTTACGCTGATGAGATGATCGTAAGTCTGTTTGCGAATCTATCGTCAAAGGAGCAGACATAAATCACGTTAGCTATTGTAATTAACCCGTTCAGACCGAGGACTTATTACTCTTGCCATCCTATTGATTTTATTTAACTAAGGGCTTCTCATACTACGTGGTTAAGATAGAGCCACCATTAACATCACTATTAGGCTCGTCTTTTAAGCTGAATAAAATCGTCTGGTTGAGGCAAACATACCGTAAGTTACAAAAACACATCAGCGTAAGAGTGGCTAATTCCCCCGCGTCTCTCGTCAGACATTAATTACGATACTGTAAATAAAGCCTTTTCTCTCCACATTCCCGGAGCAGTGACGTGAGTACCCTGGCATCCCCAGTGGTTTTTAAATTACCGCTAAATTTGTAAAAAAGTTGAAATTAAGGGGAAAGGTGCCGTTCAGAATTTTCCAGCGGCGTACATTTTTTTTTTTTTTTAGCACGGATGTAAATACTGTAAATTCTCTCTCTCTCTCTCTCTCTCTCTCTCTCTCTCTCTCTCTCTCTCTCTCTCTCTCAGAAAAGTGGGATTCAGAGACGGGGCATGGAATTGGAAGGTCAGGCTACCTGAGAGAGAGAGAGAGAGAGAGAGAGAGAGAGAGAGAGAGGATTGTAAGCGTTACAAATTTTTATCCAAGCACAGACTAACCGTATCCGGGAAAACAATCTCTTGCCGTTTGATATCTAGGTCAACACACACACACACACACACACACACACACACACACACACACACACACACACACACGGCTGCTCGCATTCCCGAAATTTTTCCTGCTTTGCCAGAACTACACTCATCTCGGAAATGACCTCGATAATCGTAAAGAAAAACGAAAAAAAAATCATAGCGCGTTTGCCAAAGTAGAATCGCACGTCGGTTTTAATAGGGAATCGGAAGCTCATGATTTGGTAAAGCCAGACTCACTCTCTCTCTCTCTCTCTCTCTCTCTCTCTCTCTCTAATTCTGCCACTTACACAGCTTTTCATTCTCTCTCTCTCTCTCTCTCTCTCTCTCTCTCTCTCTCTCTCTCAGGCATGCGGTATATTAAAATGGGCGTTCACTGATTCACTACAATTGTCATTTAAGTTTATTTGCTATTTTCAGACGATTTCAATCATCTTCAGAAATCGTTCATAACTACAGGGGTTTGTTAGCAGCCTCCATTAACCCCTTCCCTACTAGCTGTCCTTCATAACAGACGTCTTTGTTTATTCTTCCTATTTCCAGACGATTTTATTCAGCTTCTGGGAGACATTTCGAATAAACGGTGATTGAATATATAACCTCCATTAACCCCTTTCACGAGAGGGCCTTCATACTTTGACTAAACTCATTGGGAGGGGAGCAGTAATGAAATATAAATGAGTGCATCGAACTGTACGGAAATTAACTGTAAACCACTGAGCGAAGAGAGAAGACAGGTGCTACGTGTCTCTCTCTCTCTCTCTCTCTCTCTCTCTCTCTCTCTCTCTCTCTCTCTCTCTCTCTCTCTCTCCGCCGTATCCTCGCAACAAAGGCAGCTACTGTGGTGTTTGCTGGCATTTCCCCGCTTGATGGTAGTGGTGGGGTATTTCGTTTGTTCACTCCAGTTAACCAAGGCGTTGCTATAGTTTCTCTTTCTCTCTCTCTCTCTCTCTCGTCTGTTGGTGGGATATTTCGCTTGTTCTCCAGTTAACCAAGGCGTTGCTATGGTTACACAGTCTGCCTCCCTCCCTCCCTGTGTCAAGTGAGATGTTTGAGAGAACAGGATTGCTGACTATAACCACTTCAGTCCGAGAATATCTGGTTTATTCTATCGTTGCAAACATTAGATGATTTTGCTAAGCTTAGGAGGATGGTATATGGTTCAATGTAAAGGCTACAGGTAGTACTCAGTTTTTACTATAAACGTCTCATGCATTTAATTCTTATCACTGCTCGTTTTGTTTTTGTATTTTGCCACTCGTACTGCTAGAAGTTGATTGTAAGTATTTGATGGTTGTATAATAGTGGATAAACGTATTCACACGTAGCCTAGTTTTACACAACAGGCTGGCTATTTAAGCGAAGGAATTAATAAAACATATACCGTATTCCCCCTGACTCTGGATAAAATTAAAGACATCCCATTAACCTTTACTTTGCTACGAGGTTTCCCTTAAGCTGAATAAACGCGTCTGGTATTATATTTCTTTCACTTGGCCCACACTTTTGTCCTTTTGCGGATTACTTCATGTAGCTTAGTGACAGAAAAGGAAATTGGTTTGGCTTTACACCCACTGCATATCTCCGTATCTAACATCATACTCGCATCAATCTCCCGTTACACCTAATTATTCAGGATGGAGTGGTGGCAATTTTAGGCCAAGTAAAATAAGTAAGAATAACATACAACAGGCGTTATCGTGAAGCAGTGTATCCAGATTTTTTTTTTTTTTTTTTAGTTCTACCTGCAAACTATTCTATTCAACGTTTTAAGAGCCTTTTTGTCTTGAAAGGTTAATGAACGCTGTATTTAACCCCTGCAGTGCGAAAAGTTACCTCCAAAGCTACGTGAGATCGTCTGGTGTTAGCAAGAACAAAAAGGTACCTAATACTAAGGATGTTAAGCCGTATTCTCATTGCTATAAACTTCGCTGCACCTCTTCCTTTGCGATTTTCTGATTCTCACCTAGTACCCTAATATTCTCTCCAGTGCTGTTTGTACTATATCTTTTTAACTCCTTCGCTCCGATAACTATTTTTGTTAATCATGCAACACCCAGAAGATCTTATTCAACATAGGAGAGCTCCCTAGTGCAGAGGAAGTTTGGGAAGGCTGTATCTAATCCATTCCCCTCCACTCGAACAGTTTTTAGCTATAACTCGAGTACAATCGTCCGGATTAAAATAAACAAAACGTAATCGGATTCAAGGGGTTAACATCGAAACAGTTTCCATCAGCAATAAACAAGAGTAATAAAGGAGTACGGCAGTATGGAGAATAAATCGCAGGGGAAGAGTCAGTAAGAAATCTAAGGCAACAAGAATACTGCCATCTTCTTTTGATAAACTTCCTCGAACTTTAAAGTTGCGTTTCAGACCTTTTCTTTATATTTTCATCTTCACTCATACGGCTGCTAAACACTTCACGATCAGACTAATAGAAACTTCAAAAATATATATATATTTTACTTATGGCGACATTATTTAAAAAAAAAAAAATCCTTCAGTATAGTGACTTTCATTTTACTCGTGCTGCTTTTCATTTTACCACCCGTGGTAGTGATGGGATTAGTGAAAACTACCAAACTCTTCCAGTCCAAAAATTTTACTAAACTTGATAAAACCATCTGTAGTTGATTTGTTTCCACCTGACCAAAGACTCGTAACACCCTTCATCCTGGCTGATGGTCAGGTGTAATCAGATCGGAGGGTTGATTTGACTAGTTACCAAGGATACTCATTCCCGCCTCATAATTTAGGCTCACCGAATTTCATAGAGCCACAACATAATATTAAAATCACTGAAGTTTCCCAGTCTTATCCGATGAAAGTAAATCGACTACCGTGAGAGCAAGAATAAACTAACACTGTCGTAGTGATCCTTAAGTCTCTTCCCTTCGACAGCGTTTTTTTTTTTTTCTGCCCATAGATGATTTTATGCAGATTCTATACTTTTCAAACTGGGAAGGTTAGACAGAGCTTTCATTATCCTCTCCACAATCAAGAGCTCGCCCTTACGTTGAATACGATCGTCTGGAACTAGGAGCAGTAATACTAAAGATGTCACCGAAACGAACGGGTTGGTCATATTGTTGGTGATTTTCATAAATTCGTAGCGCCTCTTCCTCTGCGATTTACTTTGCATACTACATCTTAATGTTGTTTGTGCCGTGTGTTATCCGTATCTTTAAATATCGACACGGCTTGCATCATTAACGTGCAAGAGGATATAATGGAGTATAAAATCATCATACCCATCATTATCGTACCACATTTAGATGAGGTGAGGTAGGATCCAAAAACAAAGAAAGGTAAAGCTTAACCATGAACTTTGCCCCACAATCTCACAAATCACTTACGAGCAAACACGCAAAATAAATCGCTGAGGAAAAGGCGCTACCAAGTCTCCCGAGCCACCCAGAACACGAGCGTTAGTAGCGGGGTATCCCTGGTGCTGCTTCTCCATCCCACACACACTGACTGGCACGTCTACATCAGGGGGGAAATTGAGCCACATGGGTGGGCGGCGTGGTCAATACCGACGTTTAGGGCGACTCAGCACGATTTGCGAACACCATCTGCGTACACGTTTTAGCCCTGACTTATTGTACACTGCTTGTGAACAAGTCTAGAGCGCCTACATTGGCTAACACTTTTCTTGCGAATGCAGTAATGCGAACACAAAGTCTGAGGAGGTCTTAAGCGACAGAACACGACTTGAGTATAGGACATGAAAACACGGCGGCTTGTTAACATGCGTACAAACGCGATGTTTAGTGGGGCTCGACTGGCTGAACACTGCATGCAAACATGATGAAGCTGCGAACACCAGATTGATGGATGCTTGACTTAACAATGTTTGCGAACAAGCTAGCACAACTTTTAGGGGGCTTGACTGGCAGAACTTCTGGCTTGCGAACATATTTAGGAGGCGTTTTCTAGCTGAGCACGGCCTGCGAACACTCCAGAAACATCTCGCAAGCCCCCCAAGAGTGCCATACTTTTGTATAAAGACCATTAGATTCCAAAAATAACTTCTTCTCTTCCCTAACACGGAGGGAGACCAGCAATTCGCAAACTTACGATAAATATTTTCCTCTCCTTAACTAAGATCTGTCGAAGGGCAGGAAGCACAATAGCCAAGGTACGTTCCAGCACTTTCTTTGTCCTCGCTAAACTATGAACTATCCACACGAAGAACTAGGCATAGAGAGGTGCTGCACTCTTTGTCCTTCCTCTCGTTACCAAGACTTGTTTCTGGGAACGAGCAAGAGGGAAAAAAAAAAAAAAACTCTCCTTCCTTTGTCTGTCCTCCCTGCACAAACCAAGTATTAGTTACGAGGGGAAATTTGATGGTAAATTTATTTGTCCTTCCCTTCATTTTTTTTTTTTTTTTTTAACGGGAAAACAAGGCAAGGGAAGAATATGCACTTTCCCTTTGTCTGCCCTCCCAGCAAACACAGTTCTGGTTACAATGGCGGAATTGCTCGTTCGTAAGTGCGTTTGTGAATCCGGAGGAGGGGCCGGGATTCCTACGAAGGGCGGCAGCGGCGGGAGTAGCACTTTCACAGGAACGTCGTGGAGGGGGCCAGGCAGAAAGAGCCCCATAAATCAATGATGATGTTCAACTGAGTGGCTGACAGGTGCATGAGAGGGGCCCCTTATCCCCCAAAGACCCCCCTTCCTCCTCCCCCCACCATCTCCTAGCAGAGAACTTTTCACATGAACGCCCGTGTCTTAATTCATTGACCCCGCTGCACCCCGTTAGTTTAGCAGCAGCAGCGGGAGCAACTTCACCACATGGCCCCCCCTCACACTCCCCTCTCCCCCTCTCTCCCGCCCCTACCCGCACTCCCTGGTGGTCCACACGCAGAGCTGGTTCTCCGAGGGGGGCGCTGTTCCCCCACAGTCACGGGCCACAAGCACAGGGCGTGTCGTTTTGGGTAAATTTTCGCCCCATAGCGGTGCGAGTGTCCCGCTACGGCCCGGGTCTCAGCTAAAGGTACTTCCGCGGCCTCACCCACTTCACTCGGCACAATTTTCTGCCGTTCCTCCAGCCCACTTCGTAAAAAAAAAACATTAAAAAGGCAAAATTTTTCACCAAATTGGATTAACCGATCAGTTTGGGGTATATATGAAGTTATTTCCACACGGAAGCTGGCCGTGACATACGCACACACACACGGGTCCGAGAGGCGACCAGCCCTCCCTGGCTCTCTCTTACATCGATCCATAACATAGCAGACTACATCACATTTCCACTCATTTCCACCACTTGCACTTTGCGGAGGCACTTCACTACTTCCACAGATGACGACGGTGTTCTTATGTCATTGAATTTCACACAGAATATTACGAGAAAGCCCTAGAAACTACATAAAATAAGAAAAACTCACTGATGTCGAATGTGGGTCGGCGGGCTCAATATGGCGGGGAATGGTTGCTGGTGTTGCCATCTAGTGTATGAATTTTCAACCAGGCCCGCGCGCTGCCACCCGCCCGCAATGTCATAGATTTATTTCCTTTGCCCTTTAAACATATTTACCACCGGAGTTGGTATTTTTCCGGACTGTGAATCCACTAACGAGCCTAAACTGTAGCATATTACTACAGTACAGAGCATGCCTTACGTGCGGATAATTATGCTCCAGGAAAAACACAAGCTCCTACCATTCCCTCACTTCCCCATTTGATAATGACATCCTGTACTGTTACTTGTGGTATCAATAACACATGCTAGGGGTCTCCCACGTAACCTTACACCGCATATCCTCGTGGCTGTAGGTGGGTGCTAGCAGGAGGGAGGGAAGCGAGAGGGGAAAACCGATAACCACGCTCGGGAGAAAAGGAAAAGGCCCAGGTTTGAGCACTTGAGTGACATCAGTTTCACTTCACTTGGCATCTGTTTTGGAGGTACTTAATTCCCCCCATCTCCCCTGCTACCTGCTGCTTACGTCATCACATCCACCTCCACCACCTGTTACTCACGCAACCCTTGAATAAACACGAAAAATACATAAGCAAATAAAAACGGTGCCCTAACTTGTGTCAATCCTACTCGGCCCAAGAGAGTAAATATTAGCCTAGTATCTTGAAACTTGACACGCGCTCCGTCTCCTACGTCCATTATATAACCAGATTTCATATACAGCAACACGGTCAACAATCCTGTATAAACAACAAGACTGCAAGTGAAGGGGGGTGGGGGTAGGAGAAACAATTAATATACATCACTCACAGACAGGAGAGAAAAAAAAAAAAATGAGCCGCGATCATTTACAATTCCTGACAAAAAGACAAATTTCAGCTTTAATCTGATGCTGCCGGCTGCCACGGGGTTTAACAGCGGGATGGAATGGTTGCAGAATGTGAACAATATTTGTATAAAGTTTGTGTGAAGTACGGACGAGTTAACCAGTGGCTTTTATTGTTGGGATGTCCATGCGATCCCTCTTGCTCTGTTGCCGCGCCAGGTAATTGTTTTGCAAGGATTTATTTGGGGTTTTGTGTGTAAATGCTGTGTAAAGAATACTGATGTTTAGTGTTGTCAGTACAGTATCACTCGCATGCAGTAATGGTACCAGCCGTAAAAAAAACCTCTTAACTGTTTTGCAGTGATTTGGGGAGGTTGAGTGTTTAAATGCAGTGTAAAGAATAATGTTATGTTGAGAGTACAGCATTATTCACCTAAATAGCAACAGCCGTAAAAATTCTGGAAAATGTTACTGTCAGTGGGGTTAAATACGTCTTCTTTCAGCTCTTCAAGTCCATCGTATCAACGTGATCCTTGTCCTTCAGTACACTCGGTTTTGCGCTCAAGTCGTAACGAAGATCAGAGGTAAAAATACTACACGGATTATTACCCTTCATTCCACGACTATATATATATAAAAAAAAAAGTCCTAATTAGAAAGAAACAAAGGGACACTAACAGGAGGTGTACGAGGCTTGTTAGCACGTCTTTACCGATTTATTTTCCATTATTACACAACAGCATTCTTTTATCTTACATATGTTGTTTTAATACTGCATAGTTTACATCACATACATACAGGATACTAAGGTGTAATGTGCAGAATGAATCGCTAAAGAACAGATGCTGAGACAGCTCCAGATCCCCGTAGAATACGACCCAATATCCAGTTCTGACAAGGGATCGTATTGTAAGTAGCTTTGAAAATATCGTAACAGCTCTCATTCAGCGTCGCACTCAGTATATTCGTGTATGTTACTGATGGAAACTGTCAGTATTAAAACAACACACACACACACACACACACACACACACACACACACACACACACTCACACGGGACACATAAAGGTGTAGCATGCAAAAATAAATCGCCGAGGAAGAATTGCAACAAAGCCTCTCTCATGCCACCTAGAATACAAGGCCAACTGTTGCACTTGCCACACAATACTATCATCTCCTCTTTATTGCCGCTAAATAAATCACACGCACCTCAAACTCTGCATGGTTAATTTGTTTTACAGGCCAATTAACCGAGGAGTGTGATCGGGTAGTCGGGCGTTCACAGTCGTATAGCCTGCTGATTGGGTTTATTATTAGCTTTGTTGGATAGCCTAGGGAGCGAGTGTACTAGCTTGGTTGGATAGCCTAGTGAGCGAGTGTATCAGCTTGGTTGGATAGCCTAGGGAGCGAGTGTATTAGCTTTGTTGGATAGCCTAGGGAGCGAGTGTATTAGCATTGTTGGATAGCCTAGGGAGCGAGTGTATTAGCATTGTTGGATAGCCTAGGGAGCGAGTGTATCAGCTTGGTTGGATAGCCTAGGGAGCGAGTGTATCAGCTTTGTTGGAAAGCCTAGGGAGCGAGTGTACTAGCTTGGTTGGATAGCCTAGTGAGCGAGTGTATCAGCTTGGTTGGATAGCCTAGGGAGCGAGTGTATTAGCTTTGTTGGATAGCCTAGGGAGCGAGTGTATTAGCATTGTTGGATAGCCTAGGGAGCGAGTGTATTAGCATTGTTGGATAGCCTAGGGAGCGAGTGTATCAGCTTGGTTGGATAGCCTAGGGAGCGAGTGTATCAGCTTTGTTGGATAGCCTAGGGAGCGAGTGTATTAGCATTGTTGGATAGCCTAGGGAGCGAGTGTATCAGCTTTGTTGGATAGCCTAGTGAGCGAGTGTATCAGCTTTGTTGGATAGCCTAGGGAGCGAGTGTATTAGCTTTGTTGGATAGCCTAGGGAGCGAGTGTATTAGCATTGTTGGATAGCCTAGGGAGCGAGTGTATTAGCATTGTTGGATAGCCTAGGGAGCGAGTGTATTTGCCTTGTTGGATAGCCTAGGGAGCGAGTGTATTAGTTTTGTTAGGCTTGTTATGATATTTGCCCTCGTTAGATTAATTAGTGACAGTGTATTTTATGTTTTTATTTTAAGCCAGCCAGGAATTATGTATTAATGTTAAATAACCTACTTAGGGAGTATATTAACTTCACTGAGATATTTACCCTCACCAAATTAATTACTAACGGGAGTATCTGTATAATATGTTGTAGACCAGCCAGATCTCATGTTTTAGCTAGGCTGGAATTAAGTACAGTACATTAACTTTGTTGGGTTTATATAATATTCATCGTTGCAGTATTAATTGGTGTATGTTATGTGTTTGTTGTAGACCAGCCAGAGGAAATACGCTCATTTTACACTAACCTGGCCTAAAATTGTCATCCCTTCATCATGAATGCTGAGTTGTAAGAATACGTTTACCAATAGAATATGATGCATGTCACGAAGCAATGCTGTGGAAAAGGCGTGCGGCTGTAGTATTATCTCATTCTGCCTCTGACCTACCTGAAACAAGCTGCAAAAGGCCAAAGGACAAGTTAGAGGAAAAAAAGAGTGTACTTATGATGATAGCCTAGTGAGGAAATACGCTATATTCCCCTCGTTATCATTGTCACGATATTTACCACTGTCGTATTAATTAACAACGATATACATTGCGCTTGTATACTCGGCCAGACAGCGTGTATATTAGCTTAGTTGGATTGCCTCTGAACCCGATATAATGATTTGATGACCTGATGCCTTTGTTACGTGATATAGCTTATTTAACTCCGTCGATATCCTAATAACTACGAACTATTTTTTTTTTTTATCCGATAGCCTGGGGATTAAACGTACTTATTTAGAAACTTGGTGGCGTCTTTTGTGATGTATTCTTCCTACTACAAGACTATTTTATATTAAGAGAACCTTCTGATAGAGGATTTAATGAAGGCTGTAGCAATATAACCCCTCCAGCTCGAAAAATAAACCCTCAGCAGAAGATAATCGTATGAAGATAGCAAAAAAAAAAAAAAAAAAAAAAATCGCATTGAAAAGGTTTGAAATTAGGATTCGATATATTGAGAATTCTAAATCTCATAACTCCGGCTACGCTTGAAACTGTATATGGAATAGTTCTGTGCAGCTGAAATGCCGCTAAATGGCTAAATATAACTTGTAATTGGATGGATGGCTGTTGACGAGAGCCTGCACCTGATAATTCTAACTTTGATAACTCTGTATAGGCTTGAAACTGTGTCTGGAATTGCTTTACGCAGGTGAAATGCCTTGAAGGAGCGTTGTAGTGTGGATGTGATACAGAACGTTAGGGAAAATATGAGGTAGTTTGGCCATGTAGAGAGATGGGGAGTGAGAGACTAACGAGGAGAGTGTACGTGAGTGAGGTAGAGAAAGGAGAGGGACAAGGCGACCAAGGATGAGACGGAGGGTTGTAGTAGAAAGATATGTGAGAGAGGGGAATGTAAGCTGGGAGAGGGTGGCGAAATGGCAGTAGACAGGGCGACATGGAGGCGATTTGTTGTGGCCTCCCCTTACGGGATTAGGGCGTCTGGCTATAGATAGATAGATAGATGGATAGAAATGCCGTTACAAGTGCTAAATATAACTGTTAATAGCGGGTGGTGCTGACGAGAGCTTATATCCGATAATTGGTGCCCTGGAACAATGCCGCCGCGCGTCTGTCACGGCTGTATTAACCTTTGATCTTCCAATATACCCACTATTTTTTATCCTTTTGTTTTCTAGCCAAGAATTTGAATAACAAGATTGATTGACTACATATGCTTGTCTTTATTTATTTTTGTTTATCTCTTTTACAAAATTATCTAATGTTTTTTTTTTTAATTTCCTGCTAAGAATCTAAACAACGAGCGCAATTCACCGCGTTCACTACGATATCTATTATTTCTGTAATATTCTGGCTGCTGCATCACGATTATCTTTAAAGTAGTAAAGCCTTCTTGCTACATCACGTCTACCTGTCTGGATAGTACAGAAGCTGAATTATATCATTAACCTTCTACATGACTACCTACTCTCCTGTCGTGTACCTTCCTACATTAAGTTGTTCAATTGTCTCCCGTAATCTACTTTTATATACCTGCCCACAGCTTATCATCTACCTACCAGCATTTCACTTATCTACCTACATTCCCTCTTTCTGTCTACTCACATCCACCTGCCTACCCTCCACCTACATTCTTCCTACTCTCCTAACTTACCTATTTTCCCTCTGTTTATTTACCTTCATACTTTCCACTACCACCTACATTCAACCTACCTATCTTCTAGTTACCTATCTACTTACGTGCGTTTCTACCTATCTTCCATCTATTTACCTACTCACCTACCCTCCAATTTACCTACCCACCTACCTACCTGTTTACCAACCTTTTCCACCAGGCTGCCAACCTACATGCCTTCCTGTCTACCTACCAACCTGCCTACCTACGTACCTACCTACCTACCTACCTCCATACCTACTGTAGAGCCCACAAGTAACTGAATCACGTCTGTTTACCTACTCATAATTGTACAGATCTACCTTACGACACTATTTATCTACCTACCTACCTACTTGTCTACCTACCTATCCATCTACTTACAGTCCACAGGTGGCTGAGTCATCTCCAGCGAGGAGTGAACGTGAGAGATGTTTACCATTTCTACACTTCAAATAGGATCAAGATTGTATTTATTTTATCTTCGCCATTTTATTTCACTCATTTAATTTTCATTTTATTTCGTTATTTATTTATTTATCTATTTATTTATTAATTTTATTCACAACCCCTGGTAATGAAGGGGTTAATGAAGGCTGCATCTACTCCCTCCAGTTCGAAAAGTCTATCAACAGGTGAATAAAATCGTCAAGTGATATAAAGACTATAAATGGCGTCCTTGGCCTGAAGCGATTAACCCATGACATCAGATTTTTTCATCATTCCTTCGTACAGACGATTACATTCAGCGAAAAGGAAGATATCTCGTAGAGAAGGCGTTAACGGAATGTATATATTGACTACTACAAGTCCTTTCTCAGCTGAATAAAATCGTCTGGCGGATTGAATAAAATCGTCTGGTGAGCTGAGTAATATCGTCTGGTGAGCTGAATAAAATCGCCTGGTGAGCTGAATAAAATCGTCTGATGAGCTGAATAAAATCATGTCTGGTGAACTTAATACAATCGTCTGTTGAGCTGAGTAAAATCGCCTGGTGACCTGATTAAAATCGTCTGTATGGTGAGCTGAACAAAATCGTCTGGTTAGCTTAATAAAATCGTCTTGTGGGCTTGATAAAATCGCCTGGTAACCTGAATAAAATCGTCTGTCTGGTTAACTTAATAAAATCGTCTGACGGACCCAATAAAATCGTCTGGTTTGCTGAGTAAAATCGTCTGGTGGTAATAACAATAAATTACAAAAGACGTCATAGTATCAAAGAAATCAACCCTTACTGAGCAGTGAAGCCTTATTTAAATTTTACTTGCCATCTCCAGATGATTTCGTTCAGCTTAGGGGAAAAAAAATCTCTACTATTGATGGTCTGGCTGTTTCTAATTTTCCACTTCCGAAATCTCTTCTAAGTTGATTAAATCTACTTGGAGATAAACAAACAAAAAATAAGAAGGAAATCGTAGGGAAGGAGTTAGTCTCTCTCTCTCTCTCTCTCTCTCTCTCTCTCTCTCTCTCTCTCATTACAGATACAGTTTCAAATACAGTTACGCAACGTGATCAGGCTAAACGGGTGGAAGATTATTATTATTATTATTATTATTATTATTATTATTCATTTTACTATCAACTTTATTCTTTCCAGCTTAGGGGGACCTGAATAATGTCTTGAATAACCTCTTCAGGACCATGACATCTATCTCATTTCATCCTTTCTCCTGCCAGACGATTTTACTCAGAAAAAAAAACTCATACTGAAGAAGTTTGGTCCGAAAGTTTACAGTTATCATCTGGAATTTAACCCCTTCAACCCGATGACGATTTTTTTTTTTTTTTTCTTCCAAGCCCCTCTCGCTCCTTGGTCCGTCATAAGCTGAAAATAATCGGCATATGGTAGTGGGAATAAAATAATAAAGTACGTCGTCGGAGTCAATAATAATAATAATAATAATAATAACAGTCAGCCGTATTTTCGTTGACTTAAAGATTTACGTAACACCTTTTCCTCGGCTATTCAGTTTGCATATCATACCTTATCCTTTTTTTGTATATTATTTAAATCTAATTAGCATCGGCATAGTTGTATAAATAATGTACGAGGGAACGAATTATTGAAAGTGATGTGCAAAATAAGTCGTCTAGGAGCAGGTGTTAGGATATTTGCGAACCCAGTGAGGCTCCTACCACACTTACGAGACGAGAATATCTTAGTCTTTGCGTCTGTAATTGGAGTCTTGAGATCTAGAATTTAATCGTCTGACGGTAAAAAGGTTAAAATTAAGCATAACTGTACTAGAAATATAAGAGAGAGAGAGAGAGAGAGAGATGAAGGGATTATTGGAGATCAATTCAAACCCCTACACGATGAAAGGCCCATTAAATATAACTGCCTAATAATAATAATAATAATAATAATAATAATAATAAAGATAAGCTAAAGAATAAAAATACTAAGGGTCTGGTGATCTCAGGGATACGGGTGTCGTGTACTGTTGCGGACTCTGATATCGATCCCACTGCCTTACGATCATTGGCAAGACAGTGAACAATTACTTTTGAAATTTATTGTTATTATCTTTGGAACCCCATAGACTTTTCAGAATATTGTGTTAGAGTTTGGTATTTCTTCGACCAAAAAGTAGAGCGATAATCCCGACCGCATGTGTACAGTCGATCAAAAAATTATGGATGCACATTTGGCGTGAAACAGTCTGAAACCTTGGACGATGGAAATGGGAGACTGCCCCTTGATTATTCCCCCCACGCTGGTGTATATGTTTTCTTAAGGATGCTGTGTATACCTTGCCATTTACGTTGTTTAGTCAAGGAGAGCCTTCTATGCTATCCTTGTCCTATTCTAGTAGTTTAGTCGCTCTTGCAGGGACCAACTGACCTACTGCAGTTACCCTCTATTCTTATGTCCTTCTTATTGTTATTATACATATTCTGATGATAACAGATTAATCTTCTTGGTACTTCATGGTAAGAAACAAAAAGTAAACTCAACATTCAGAAAAGCGAACACACAACACCTTATTCTAAAATGGCGCACACTGGGTAAAACATGACCCCCGCCGCTATTCCCAGCCGGGCAGTCACACCCCCACGCACGCTCTCATACGGCCGTCATATTTTTGGGGTGATTAATACGAGCAGTGACGGAGGTCTGGCTAATGAGTGGGCGCCGGACGTTGATCGATGGGTTGCTATACGTACTCACCGCAGGTTTTCATAGCCGTCTTTGTGGTTTATATAGAGCTGTGGTCAATATTATCCTTTTACGGGTGTGTGTTTCCGAGCGACTGGAGGGAGATTACAAACGTTTTATCTCCCCTGGATATTACATTGTTTAGTTTGATACTCAGAAACACAGCTGCTCCACCGTAATATCCACATACAGTTCTCGTACTACACTGCAGATAAATAATAAATAAATAAGATAAATAAAGAGATAAACAAATAACACAGACACCTAAAGCCGTGTAAGAAGCACTGGGTGGGGGCGGATCACTTCGTCATTAACAAAAAGTGGTGTGTATCGGCTCTGTGCATCAACTGCCCTTCAGGACCTGTAAAACAAGGCATGCACGTGTATAGCTACCACCCATGTGCACACCGCCGTACATACATGCATACTTACATACCTACACGGCAGAAATCTCGCTAGGTTATGAGTCAGTTTGGAGACAATGTAAAACAACTATTAGCGGTAACTGTACGTCTTTACTTATATGTTTTTGCTTTGAGGAATTTCCCACTGAAGAGTAAATTCTTTTTATGGTAGCCTGAGTAGAAGATATTACGTCATCCCCCGGGGTTCAAGACTTAATGTGTTACTTTATCTGCTTAAACGTAGTTTCTTGTGTGTTCGTCTTTATTTGTGTATGCAGAGTGTACAGTTATATATAAATCTTTAATATGTACTCGTACACTTTTTGCATATTATGCCAATCATGTACAGTGTTCCTTTGTTCTCTGTACCCCAGACTTACATGTTAGTCACATCGCATATGTGGTTTACCTTGATTTTTACTGACGTCATCACATTCATACACATCCTATTTATATTCACCAGCATACTCTTAAATGCATTCTCACGTTCACTCGTTTAATTATATCTTTAGGTATGTCCGTCTGTAAATCTATATCCATTCCTGCACACATTGTAATTTCGATATGATGATACTTTTTCATTTACAAGTACAGAGCCATTTTACACGCATTTACCTTTTCATATTCACTGGCAGCTTCACTCACCATTTTGCATATATTTTCACTCATACATACCTTGATCCATGTTCATTATTTACTCATGTTCATTCATTTTTACTCTTACGTATATCATGATTCACCTGTTGCATATTCATCTCTTAACATTTCCAAAAGCATCGTTGTTTATTATATTTTCATGCGTTTTCAGCCATATGCATCCTCAGGCATTTTAGTCCTATATTCTTCGTTCGCTTCACCTCGTACTTATTTAACTCGCATAATTCTTCTTTCTTCCGCCATTCTCATTTCTCTCTCTCTCTCTCTCTCTCTCTCTCTCTCTCTCTCTCTCTCTCTCTCTCTCAGTTAATCCTCCACTCATTAGACCAGCTGCTGATAAAACAAAGGAGAATCAGGGAAATGATCTTTAATCCCCGGAGTATTGCCCATTTGCAGTGAATAATAAGGTACACTACTTTACTGATCTTAATAAAATAAGGGGGGATTATATTACAACCTCTTCGTTTCGCTAACTTGCTTTATTGATGTATTCTTACTGCCTCCAAACGATTTTATTACTGGGGGTACCTCACGTAGTAAAGACGCACATGAAGGCTATATCAAACCCCTTCATCTCGAACAGTCTCTCCCGCGCTGAATAAAATCGTCTAACCTGAGCCAGATTTGATAAAACGTCATGCTGCACTCGGCTTCTTAATCCCTTGCATCCGCTGACTTAATCTGTTGGTTATTCTTGTTACCTCGACGATTCATCTTAGGGGAAGCCCTTTGTAATGGAGGGATCGTTGGAAGCTATGTTTATCTGTCTATCTATAGTCTGTCTATCATCTATCTACCAGTCTATCATCTATCTATCTGTCTATCATCTATCTATTCATCTATCTGTCTGTCTATAGTCAGACGCCTTAATCTCGTAAGCTGTGGCCACAAACAAATCTCTTCCTTGTCACCCTGACCTCTGTATTTAGGCTGCCCTTACTCCAGCTCACACCTGCCTCTCTCATACACATCTCCACCCCATCCCTTCATCTCATCCTTGATCTCCCCCATATCCCATCCACGTCACTCACATACACTCTTTTAGTCAGTCTCTCACTCTCCATCCTCTCCACATGGCCAAACCACTTTAGGGTATTCCTCCTAACGCTTTCAATCACACCACATCAACATATGTACTCCTTCCGCTCCTTCACTTACTCATTTCGCTGGTCTGTCTCTCCTTGTAGCTCCACATGCTTCTTTCAGTCTTTTCTACTGCTGTCGCACTTATGTCCTAATAGGGTCCAGGTTTCACTTCCATACGTTACAGTAGGAATCACAATACTGTCATGTAGCGATTTATTTTTTTTCAGTTCATATTTACTTCCACATTCGATGTCACTGATTGCATTGCCCAGTTGACCCTTGTGCTGTGTGGTGCGGTGAGGATCTGTCCGTTCTCCCCTTTGGGGCTAAGATGCAAATGAATGTGTTTGAATGGATGAGTAAATGGAGAGTGAGTCGTCCTGTCTCGGCTACCTCCCTTTCCTTGGGGGAAGCAGCCTAGGTATATAGATAGATAGATAGATAGATAGACATTCGTAACCATACTCACTTCCCTATTCTTAACTACTGCTTTCAGTTTATCTCTCCTCGCTAATTCCAAGAGTGTCTCCTAAGCTGAGTAGAATCTTAAACAAGGTAGAATAAAATGAAAAATACATCATCAGGCTGATTGGGTTACTATTGTATAATTATGTATACTAACTACCTTAATATAATTTTACTTAACCTGACTTTACCTAATTTTAACGAGTGCCCTTTTAGTACGATAATATTGATTTTATTTTATTTATATGTTTATATATTTAATGTAATTTCCGACAGACAACTACAGCCAGTCTTGGAAGCATCTCCTGGCCTCAACGTCGTCTCCATTAACCCCTTCAGTGTGGTCATGCCTTTTAATATATTCCCGCTCATGCCAGGCGATTTTATACATTTTCGGGAAGACCTTCTGTAGTGAAGTCTAAATGCATATATCGTAAAACCTCACATTAACCCCCTGAATCCCGTGAGGTGCATTTTGAGTGTATTGTTAGTTCCAGACGATTATATTCAGCTTCAGAAACGCCTCTTATCTTGGAGGGGTTAAGGAAATCCAAGATACACCTCTCCAGTTCGAAAAGTTTCCCCTAAGGTAAAGAAAAATGCGTCTTAGAGTATCAAGAATAAAATAAGAAATGGCTCATCGTAGTGAAGGGATTAGAACTGAACTATAAAAGCGTCTGAATTTAGCGAGAAATAACTGAGATAGATCGCCAGAGTGAAGGCGTTAAAACTGCCCTTGTGTGTCGTGGCTGGCGTGTTATTTGTACCTGCTTGGCTGTAAATTTATTCTCATGATTTACGAGAATTTATGTATTCGTTCACTGTAGCCACGTCCACACGGGGCGTTAATACTACAGCCATTTGTTCACTCACGCACACTCACGTA
>NC_137047.1:12278851-12291351 GCF_032717465.1 Coenobita brevimanus
ATTTCTTTATTTATTCAGTTATTTGTTGATGAATTCATGAAATATTTGTCACTTTATTATTTTTTTAAATTCAGAATTTACTTGCGTTCTAACACACACACACACACACACACACACACACACACACACACACACACACACACACACACATTGCCTCGATGTAAATACTCTCTCTCTCTCTCTCTCTCTCTCTCTCTCTCTCTCTGTAGGGTAAAAACAAATGAAACCAACACTGTAAGCGGATTTGTCTTTGTCTTGTCCTCGTAATTTTTCAGTAATCTTCGTTTATGTTCACAAATGACAGGAGTATGCTTCTTAAACACCTGTATAGAGTCCTTGGGTTTAAAATACTCGATGTTTTATTAATTCTGAATCATAGTGGCGACTAATTTTTCATCAACTTTTTTCAGTAAATATTTTCCTCTTGTATTTGCCATGCCACTGATAATGTATTGCAGTGGACTTTTTATGTTTTTGTGGATACTCGGAAAAGTTTGGGTGTTTTCAATGGGTTATATATTTGTTTAGTGTGTGTATTTAGCATGATTTAATTGAGCAGTATTCTGCATTCAGTTTTACCTTTACAATATTGCTAGGTGTCGAGGTAATGTATATATTCGTAGAAGTATTAGCTATTACACACGGCGTATGATCTGCATATTATTATTATTATTTTTTACGCATTGTAACAGCAACGGATGTTTTCTAGAACGTCCTAAAAATAAACCAACACCAGTAATACCAAGCTATAGTGTTGCTTTTACCTGTATAATCCCGATACACCAGTAATACCAATAGTGATATTTACCTGGATTGTGGACTAAGGGGGGATAATATTTGATGTTTGGAGCATTTTTTTTTTTCCGATGGTACTGTATATTTATTTAGTACCGAATACCGGTATCCCGTATGTAATCTAGTTTTGCTGAACGATAATTTTCACTCAGTTTCGTCTTTACAGTTTAACTCGACGTACGGTATTTGTGTTTTATTTACAATCAACGTGTATATATTTTGTTACCTGAATTTAATATTTTTTTTTTATAACATCATGCAGTTACGCTAGTCTCATAACGTATAATGATTTACTAACTATATGTACGTAAGGTCATTAAATTTATTACACTTATTGGGGGATATAGTCTTAAGAATGATAACGAAGTATAATTTCTCAGGTCGTAATTCATCAGTAAAATTTCCCTTTAGCCTTTTCTCTAGCCTCATCATTAATTTCGTCAGTAGTATCCCTCTAGCCTCAAAACTTCAAATACCCAGGTAGCAACACACCTGTCTGGTCATTAAGCATACAGCGCTCTCAACGCATTTGTATTTTTATTTATTCTTCGCATAATAACAGCGCATTATTTTTCCTCAGACCCCTTTTAACATCCTCGCTACACTATTATTCCTGGTTTATTTCGGCAAAGTTTGGGGCTGAGTGGAATTTGTTTGAGGAAGTTTGGAATTAATTTTATAGATGGCGCCGTGAATTTGGTTTATATTCAGTCTGGTGTAGTGGAGTGGTATTTCTCTTCCCCTCTTATAATTTATTTTGATTTGTTAATGTATCCGTATATTTATTTATTAATGTACCTGTGTATTATAACAAGTTTCCATTTTCCCGAGAGCTTTTTAATACTTCATCTGTCTAGTTACTTTCATAAATCACATGCCTTAATATACTCCATTTACTCCAACCTGGCCTAATATTGGCACTATCTATCCTGAATGCTGAGTTGTAACCATAGATTTACACTTGACATTAATGTTAGTCACGAAGAAGTGCCGTGGAAAGAGTGTAGAGTCGTTGCATCGTCTTATGGTGTTAGTCACGAAGAAGTGCCGTGGAAAGAGTGTAGAGTCGCAGCATCGTCTTATTCTGTCTAGGTCTGTTAGAGAAGCCGCAAAAGGAGAAAAATCTGGGCCAAATTAAGGTGAAAGGAGTATAGTTTACCCACTTATACAGGCACTACAATATACCGGTACTCTCAGTGTATGACTAGTATTCTATTTATTTTCACGCAGTATAACAACGAAGTATACTGTATATCCGTAAGTCCCTTTTTAATTCCGTTTACGGTATTTACTTCCGGACCACAGTTTTATTCTGGGTTATTTCAGCAGTCTCTCTCTCTCTCTCTCTCTCTCTCTGGTGTGTGTGTGTGTGTGTGTGTGTGTAATTGGGGAAGTTCTGGATATGTTTTTTATGGCAGTGTTTGTTTGGCATATATATTCAATCTGGTGTAGTTGATTGGCTTTTCCTCTCTGTTTCCCCTTTACAATTTATTCACATATAAATGAAAATGGCATACCGGTACTATAAAAAGTATTCATTCTTTCCGAAAGTTTATATATTTGCAGTTGCTTTCATAAATCACAATATCGTAAATCACAAAATCCAACTACGTACACAGCAAGAAGAAATAAAAACAGTAAATAAACATAATAAATAAATAAAAAATAACTGTGATTTGTTTACAGTTTATTCTCATGCATGATTACAACGAACTATAATTCCCCAGATCTTTTTAAAGTACTTTTTCTTATGTTCTTGTGACTTTATTTATTTGTTTATTTATTTATTTTTTTATTTTTTACTCTGGAAAGGTTTGGGGCTTTGTGGAATAGGAGAAAGTTTAGTATAAATGTTTTCAGTGGCGCTGTGTATTTGTTTAGCACATATAATTTAGCCTGTTGTAGTTAAACGATAATTTCTTTTTAATCTCTTACAATTTGCGCAACCAATTTAATGTAACTGCTAATGCACTCAGTCTGCACATCACAAAGGTTCATTATTTCCCCCGGAACCGTTTTATTTTTCAACTATTTTCACGTCTGTTTTCAGATGATTTCATATATCAAAATACTTCGTTAGTCACACGTCAATACAGGGATTAAAACTATTATTTATCGTGTGCCTTGTGTATTATTTATTCTCACGCTTATGTACATAGAAGCACATTTGCCCAGACGCTTTTCATTCCTTTTTACTAATATCCTCACTACACTTTTCTTCTTAGTTCTTAATACCCTTGCTACACTTTTATTCTTAGTTCTTAATACCATTGCCACACTTTTATTCATTGCTATTTCAGCAGACTTTGGCCTTTTGTGCAGTATGTTTAGTGAAATGTGGCATTGGTATACATTTCTTTGGCGTTTACATTGTCTTGTTTACGTAAAGGAATTTTCTCCTTAGTTTGGCTTTATAATTTATTTTGATTTACTGTTTTTTTTTTTTTTTATCACACTTGGGACATGACTTACATATTTATTCTTACTCAAAATAGCTATGCATATTTTTCCAAATCTTCACACTGTAATTCTTCAGTAATTTGTGGTTACAGTCTAAAACCACAACACCTTCCTAGTTACACTCCTGTTCTGCGTTACTAAGGTACACTCAGCGTATGACCTGCATATGGGTACGCATTACACAAATTAACAACGAAGGTTATTTTTCTGCAACTTGCGTTAAAATTTTATCTGTCGTCAGGGCTCTCTCTCTCTCTCTCTCTCTCTCTCTCTCTCTCTCTCTCTCTCGCTTTTAAACCAAAACTGTGGCTCTTTGTGTAATACATTATTGGGAAAACTTGGAATAAGTCTCTATCGATGGCGCTGCTTATATTTTGAAGGGGTTAGAGACAGTTTCCGTTAACTCCTTCTAATACGATAACTTTTACTGTTTTTTTATTTTTTTTATTTTTTTTTTATTCCCAGCTGCGAAGGTACATCTGATGCTGACTCCACCCAACTTACGATTTACGTACAGGGTGAACCATACAGTACAACGCTCCTCTTTCACTCCGCTAGCTGCTTTTTCGTGTGTTGTGGGGACGGCTTGAATAGCATTATCAGTCTCTAACTTGCATCATTTATTTATTTACTCCCATTGTCACATTTACGCCCACACCAGCAGACAGAGCCGTCCCTGCAACACGTAAAATAACATCACGTGAGTTTCTAGACGATTTTACAGTCACGGTATTAGGCAGTTTTTTTTTTTTTTTTAGTTTAAGTAGGTTTATTCTTGCTTCCTCCAGATGTTTCTTATTCATATATATATATTTTTTTTAAGCTAAAGGTTCAGTGAGAGGAGTATGTAGCCTTTAAAGTTCTACGAATCTATCCTAAGCTGAATAAAATCGTCTGGACATTGTAAAAATATACACGTTATGGAGTGAAGGGGTAAACTCTTACATTATATATATATATATATATATATATATATATATATATATATATATATATAGTGTTTTCCTAGAACTTGCGTTTAAAGGTGCAGATTCTCTCAACATTATTTTGCTATTCAACATTTTTTTTTTTTTTTTTTTTGCGTTCGTGGAATCTGTTTGGGAAGTTTGGAATAAATTTTATCAATGGCGCTGTACATATCTTTCTTTCGTTCCTTTTTTTTTTCACATAATATTCAGTCCGGTGTAGGTAAACGGCATTTTATTAAAGTCTAGCCATTATAATTAGTCTGATATATTAACGCATTTTTTTATATCACTCTGACTTGTATATTACTGCAGTTCCGAAAAAAAAAAAAAAAAAATCCAACGTATCATCCTATGACTTTTTATTTGACTAATATTATTACTCTTGTGGAGAAAAGTCAGCTAAGTAATATTATCCCAGGACTTTTTGTTTTATATTACTACCCTGACGACACAATAACTAAGTGTATTGTCCCAGTACTTTTTAACTGAACTGTGTACTATTGCTCTTACGAAGAAAATAGCTTACTATCCTACTATATTTTTTATTGACATGTATATCATTACTGGTGCACACACACACACACACACACACACACACACACACACACACACACACACAGATGAAGAAGAAGAAGAGGAAAAGGAGGAGGAGAAGGAGAAGGAGAAGGGGGAGGAAGAAGATAAAGAAGGAAGTGTATTACCGCCTAACTTTTTAATGCTTCAGAAAATAAGAATTTACCTTTCTACTCACTACACCCCACTTGTTACACACCTGCATTGACTTACCTGATAAATACACTACATTCAGCACATGACATACATTATTAGCTTTCACGCATATAAAAGACGAAGTTATTTTTCTAAAACTTATTACACTTCATATTCTCGCTACTTTTTTTTGTTTGTGTTGGCGGAATTTTTTGCTTTCGTGGAATATGTGTGACTTAGTTTAGACTTTAGAATAAATTTGTCAATATTAAGGTGGATTTTTTTTTTTTTTTTTTTTCGAGTATGCATGTTCAATCTGGTGAAGTTGGACGGTACTTTTCATCCTGTTTCGTCTGTAGGCTATAATTTATTTTGATTTATAGTCTAGTTCTTATTATACAGAATTTATTACTGGCATGTTTTTTTTAGTAAAGATTGCTATCCCAGAGTTTCTTATCAGTTTCTTTTCCATCTTTTATTCTCAGCTGAATTATAAGTCTGGCGTTAGAATAGGATACTAGATTTGTTCTTAGCTTGAAGGGGTACATAATAGGCACTCTCAGGCTCCTGTGTCTTCGTTAAATGTTCTTACACAGCGAAGACACGACTATGAGAGGGTTACCCGCCTCACTCCAGTCACTTTCATTAAATTCCCCTCACCTTAAGACGATTTTATTCAGCTTGAGAGTGACTTACCAAACTGGAGGGGTTGGAGACGTCCTTCATTAACCTGTCCAGTACGAGGTGCGTTTCTTAAGCCGAATTAAATCGTCTGGAGGCAACAAGAATGATCTTTGGAAAGATTGAACTGAAATGATTAATGTGAAGTTGATTTCATAAGTGGAGATTCATGAACAAAACTTACGGTCATTTCCCTGTCGTATACGGTCATTTCCCTGTCTTATATGACTACTGGTTTCTCAAGGAGGGACAGGAAAATAAGGCTTCAGTCACATCCCATATGGTGACTCATTCTTTTTGTAAAATAGAAATGATATGGACTGTACGAGAGGAAAATTATATAAACTTACACGAATTGTCGACGCGAATATTTTTTTTTTACTTTGTTTTCACGTTTTTGTTTTATTTATCTATGTATTTATCTATTTATTTATTTAGGGAGGTCATGGAAAAGAGAGTACAGGATCTTCCCCTCTGTCTGGCCCTTCCTAAAAAAAAAAAAAAAAAAAAAAAAAAAAAAGTTACGGGAGAGAATTGGCCGTGTGTCATAGTCCTTCAGCTTAACGTGGCCTAGATTTTTCATTCTTTTGCTGCTTATTCTACGTAGCTCAGCGGCGGAAATAGACAAGGCTCCTGCTCTGCATCTTTTATCACAGCACTTCTTCGTGACTATAGTTCTTTTACGTTAACTTGGCCGAGATTTTCGCTATTTTGCTGCTTCTTATACGTAATTTTAGGCCAAGTTAGAGTGAAGAGAATACAGCGAACATGTCGCATGCTGTACTGTTGTTTTTACCGATACATTTCCCGCCGCACCATCGTTGTTTTTCACTAGAACTGTGGCTTTTCAGGGAACGTATTCGTGATTTAGAACATTTCTCTCTCTCTCTCTCTCTCTCTCTCTCTCTCTCTCTCTCTCTCTCTCTCTCTCTCTCTCTCTCTCGTGTGTTTGTGTGTGTGAGTGTTTGTGTTTAATATTCTCACATACATTAACATGGCCGCGTAATTTCCCAGAACATCTTAATTATATTCTAGGCAGAAAAGAATAATCTGGACATGAGAAGAATAAGCTAAAAATTACATATTCTAAGTGATATTTTTTTCTTTTCTTTTTGGTCATATAGTTAAATTCATTGTGTCTTTTTAGTCATGTTTTGGGTTATTTTTGTTTTTGATTCTTGTTTGTGTAAATGCGGAGGAGAATATGAGTAAACACACACACACACACACAAACGGTATGTAGTATTTTTAGCCTGTTTATCTGGTACCCCAATCACTTCATATCTCTCTCTCTCTCTCTCTCTCTCTCTCTCTCTCTCTCTCTCTCTCCCAGGCATTGGTAACTAAAGGTGTAAGAATCGTTTAGACTTCAGTACGAGGTGACGAGGATAAAGTACACACACACACACACACACACACACACACACACACACACACACAAGGTGATGGATTGGACCCGATTTTGTAATTATTCACGACTGCCATCTATCCGTATCAAACATTTTTACGTGTTTTTCATATCTGTCTCTCTGTCTGTACGTGAACCTATCTATTTTTGTCTGTCTGTCTGTCGGCCTGTTTCATCATCTGTTTGTCTGTCAGTGTGTTTTTATCTTCGTATCTGTTTGTGTCTGGATGTTTGGGTGTTTCTAAATCTGTCCATCGTTCTAAATATCTATCTGTCATTTTTCGTGGTAAAGGGTGGCGACCATCATCCACTTACTTGATCTAGGGCTGCTTACTTCTTCCTTCGCCTTTATCATTCTTTTTCTGTGTCTGCCCTCTTCGCTTCCTATTTCTTCCATCTTTCCTGTCACTGTTTCTTTTTATTCTTTCCTTTTCAGGTGGCTTTATACAGTGAGTGACAAGCCAATTGGTTTCCTGCAAGCCAGGGAACCATTTACAGTACAACGCTGGGTGATAACCATATAAACAAATACGTGTTCCCTACGTGTCAGCAAGTGGGCTGACGGAGGGTTATTGTCCCTTCTTGTAAACAACTAACCCAAAAGTCAAACGGCCACCCCTTACGCGATTATGGCATCTGGTTGTAGATAGATAGCTTGATACACTGCATTTATCTATCTGTCTCTGTTTATTTATCTACCAGTCTATCTGTCTATCTATCTGCCTGTCTCGATCTGTCTGTCTATCTATCCATCTATCTGTCAATCTTTATCTGTCTGTATCTATCTGTCCATCTGAGTATTTGTCTATCTATCTATGAGTCTGTCTGTCTGTCTGTCTGTTTATCTATCTCTATCTGAGTATCTGCCTATCTACCTATCTATCTATCTGTTACCGTAGCCTTTTGGTATGAGAGTAAGCTAAAAAAAAAAAAAAACTCAGTAACAACATTCCCCCTCTGACGCGTTCTCGGTCTACCTCTCCTGCCAATCACCCCGCTCTAATACGCTAGCTTCACTAATATCCAGTTAATGTCCATCAACCAGTCCCAAGGCCATTCAGACACATGGCCACTAATGGATTCTAATGAGGGAGGCAAAAAAACAAAAAAAACAGTAATCACTCCTGCTACATAATAATTTCCTTGCCTTCTATTTGTGTGTGTGTGTGTGTGTGTGTGTGTGTGTGTGTGTGTGTGTGTGTGTGTGATCCTCTCTCTCTCTTCTTTTTCAAATAATTTCGAAAAGATTATGGTATTCCGGAACACAAGTATTGAAAATGTGCTCGAGATGGGCAATTTCTCCTTTCCAAGATAGTTTGGGTAAGATTATATTATGTTACGTCATGCCATGTTATGTTAGTCTGGGCAAGGCTGTAAGGATTAAAATAGATCAGAGTTACATGAAATAAAGGCGATCACCGTGGGAAGAGGAAACTTAGCGCGCGATGATAAAAATGGTTTCCAGTAAGGTAATATTACGCTTCTCGGCCCTACCACCCCCTCTCATTTATATATCTTTTAACTTAATTTGCAATCCAGTGTGCACAACGCAATGAGTAACAAGGAGAAGGGTGACAGATTTATTACTTTTCCATCGTATGTTTCAGTGACGGTGAATTTGCCTTCTCTTTTGTGAATACGGATGCAAATGATTATTCAGAAGGTTGTAAACAGTAGGCTTTTACTTGCATATCAGCGCTGACTTTGTGTACTTGTGTGTTTGAGCTTCTGCCTTGTTTAGAGTGGTGACTGTGTGGGCAGTTACCAAGCATGTAGCCTTGCATCACTCTTTTGGTAGGATCTCCCGTGGTTGGTGCTAGATAGGCACATGTTACCTAAAATCCACCTGCCATCTCGTGTGGATAGTGTCACCTACCTAGAATCCACCTGCTGCCTCGTGTGGATACTTTCTCCTCTGGGACGCAGCCTAGAATTTCAAGGCTTCGACGATACCCTCCTGGGGGGGCAAGGAAAGAATGATTAATGGATGGATGATTAGATGAATGAACGATGAGACGGGAAGGATGGATGGATGGATGGACGATGGAACTTGATTGATGGATGAATGGAAGATAAGTGAATGGGTTGTATGGTGTGAGGTGAATGATCCTACTTTGCTCTTTTCCATTTTCCTGTTTCTGCATCGCACACGTCTTTTGTGTTATTGCGTATAGAGTTGGGATGATGATAACGGTGGTAATATTATTTTGTTCTTCGTTAGGGGGTTTGGTGATGAACGAAAGACAGAAAGCGGGAAGATAAGAACACATTGGGATGATGATGATGATGATTTACTTTTTAACTTGCTTTCTTTTTTTAAGACAAAGAGAAGAGGCAAAACTATCAACAATACATTGTACGAAAATAAAATACTGTGCAATATATTTGTTGGCGCGAAAATGTCTTTATTTTTGGTAACTGACTCACCTGTTTATGAGTTGTGGCTAAGTTGCTGGTGTTGCAGAATGCAGTAAAGGAGAGGCTGGCTTGGTTAGTTGCACGAGAACAGTAAAGGAGAGGCTGGCTTGGTTAGTTGCACGAGAACAGTAAAGGAGAGGCTGGCTTGATTAGTTGCACGAGAACAGTAAAGGAGAGGCTGCCTTGGTTAGTTGCACGAGAGGTTATATTCACCACAGAGGCTTGGGTTTGTTGAGGGAGTAGTCTTTTTATCTTTCAGGCTCCTGTGACGCACTCTCAGTTGAATGAAATCGTCCTGCTGTAACTGAAATAAAATAGTAAAGTTATCCCGACTACGAGATTGTTAATGATACCAGTACCATACCCTTTTGACTCTAACTTGACCTAAAATTGCCGTCTCTCCATCTACAGTGCTCAGTTCTAGTGGCAGATTAGCACTAGAATATGATGCTAGTCAGGAAGTAGTGTGATGGAAAGGATGTAGCGCCTTAGCATTGTCTTACTCTGCCACTATGAGACATAAGTTACAAAAGGACAAACTCTGGACCAAGTTAAGGTAAAGCGACTACAGCATCTTCAAGTCCCTAAGAAACGCTATAGATTGCTCTGAAATTCATAGGGTTTCTCGCTGCTAAATATAGGATGTCCTGAGCTTAAATTATCGTAGAGAAAGAATTACGAACTGAGCAGCGTGAGTTAAATATGGATTCTGCTAAATGCCGTTCGTATAATTTGTCTAACTTTATTTTTATTATTATTATTATTATTATTATTGGGTTTGTGTGATATGGAAAGTAGTTAACAAGAAAAGATAAAGAAGGATGAGACATAAGTGGCAGGAGTTAACGACCAAGCACACAGGCGCACACTAAAATATGAGGAGTTAAATAAAGCGTCTTCTAGGTGACACAGGAGACTTGGTAACACTTCCTCCATTGCGATTTATTTTGCATTTTGCACCATAATATTCGGTATGTCTATTTATATCTCCAGTTTCTACATAGTTTGCATCTATAATACACTTGAGGGTACTGAGTCACGTGCAGAAAAAATCGCCAAGGAAGAGATGCCACGAAGCCTCCTGTGCACTGAGTAGCACCCACTTCTCACCGTGCTGTTCAGGGGTAGCAGTTAAGCCTTATACGTCCACACTGACTCGTAACTTGCTCACTCACTCACACCATAATTGTATATATTAGTCTCTCATAATATTTTGTACGTGAATATTAACCCTTTCGCAGCTAAAATGATGCTTATGTTTTAAAAATCCTTAAAGTTTGAAGGTTTTTCCCGAGAGGTATGTCCTAAGCTGAGTATCATATGGCTATAAAAATAAGTGTAGAAATAAATAAAAATGAATAAATAAATAAGAATGAAAAAATGAATGAACGGATAAATAAACAATAAAGGCATCACGACGGTATACAGGTTATTCAAAGTGTCGTGTATTTATCGATTTGAGAGTCTTCTTTACCGAATAAAATCGTATGGAGGTAAGAAAAAAGAACGGAAAGCAAAGAAAATCGTTGTACTGAAGAATCTACGTAGGCAATGGCAGTACATTTCCACATCCGCCGTTCGCAATTGGGGACCTGGGTGTAAAATT
This sequence comes from Coenobita brevimanus, assembly GCF_032717465.1. Classification (NCBI taxonomy): domain Eukaryota; kingdom Metazoa; phylum Arthropoda; class Malacostraca; order Decapoda; family Coenobitidae; genus Coenobita; species Coenobita brevimanus. The sequence continues at coordinate 12,289,896 of NC_137047.1, forward strand.
GACTCTTGCGGGTCGTGTTCTTGGGGAAGATTTTGATGTAGCAGAAAATGGCCTTCGTGTTGTCGATAGGCAGAATTTAACCCTTTTTTGTTCTGTAAATGATCGTGTGTATATGCTAAATTTTCACGCGACGAGTACTGTGTGTGTGTGTGTGTGTGTGTGTGTGTGTGTGTGTGTGTGTGTGTGTGTGTGTGTGTTTATCTTCGGCAGCTTAACCGGAGGCAGCAACCCCATTTGTACATTATTATTGAAATGCGTGAGAGAATTACGTCACCACAGTAATAATATCTGTCATACAACAACTTCACTCCCATCAATTTTGTTTTAATTATTGCTTTCTCCACACGACTTCATTTAACAAAGACATATATATTTTTTTTTACTGCATGGGTTAGATAGAGGCTTCAATAACCAGTTCACTGCTTGAAATCTAAAAACGAAAAATTAGTTTGGAAGTAGCAAAAAAGAGAAAGATATTGGAGAGGGCCGCCTTCATGTGGTGGCACCTATATCACTGGGCGGCTCGACTGCCTGTGGTTATATAAACGTCCTTCAGCTTCCCAGTCCCCCGAAAAGAGGATGGCGGGCTGCAGAAGGAGGGCATCTTCAGCCTGTTGTCCACCGGGTTCACGTTAAGATGAGCCTGGGGTTTCTCGAACTGGAACACTATGTTTTAATCCAACCTGACCAAAAATTGCTCTTTCCATTTTTGTTGCTGAGCTGTAGGAGTTGACAGTAAAATATGACGTTGATCATGAAGAAGTGCTATGGAAAGGATGTAGAGTTGTAGTATTGTCTTTTTCTGTCACTGAGCAACGTGAAAGAAACTGCAAAAGGACGAAATTTTCAGCCAGGTTAAGGTAAAGGGAATATAACTACTGCTACTGCTGCTATTACTACTATTACTACTACTACTAATATTCCATTACTACCACTACTATTCCACTATTACTACTACATCTACTACTACTATGGTGCGTTTGTGCATATTAGTGACGTCAGTATAAAGGTTACCCCGTCACTGGCCTGTCCGCTCCCGGCAGGCTTGTGCATACCGGCCGCTACCGTCATTCAGTACAATACACCTGTGCCGGCGGGTGTTGGCAAGTGTTGTGTTGCAGCCACTACAGCTCTTAACTTACTACTGATGAGGCTAAGTACACAGCACTCCAATTACAAGCAATTATAGTAAGCATTTTTCACTTTCCAATGCGGCAGAGAAATTGTACCGTAATGTAACTGTTTGTTCATGTATTAGACAGACAGGCAGACAGACAGACAGACAGACAGATAGATATAGAGATAGATAGACAGAGTTAATTTAATCACAACTTATTTATTTGTTTTATATAATGCAAAAGCCTGGTTTTGTGTACATCATCAATATATTTCCATGTATACTTGCTCGTCGCACGCATTACGTAAAGATGGTACACGTGTTCTTGGCATGTTGGGC
>NC_137047.1:12293851-12311351 GCF_032717465.1 Coenobita brevimanus
AATGAGAAAGAGTGAGCGCTGGGTGAGTAGAGTGAAGAATGATAGGAGAGGTTGAGATCAGAGTGAAGAGAGTGAGTTTAGAGTGAAGAATGAGAGATGAGGTTAAGGTCAGAGTAAAGGAAGTGAATTTAGAGTGAAGGATGAGAGTAGAGGTTGATATCAGAATGAAGGGAGTGAGTTTACAGTGAAGAATGCGAGGAGAGGTTGAGATCAGAATGAAGCCAGTGAGTTTAGAATGAAAAATGAGAGGAGATGTTAAGATCAGAGTGAAGAATGAGAGGATAGGTTGAGATCAGAGTGAAGAGAGTGAGTTTAGAGTGAGTTACGAGTGAAGGATGAAGGGCAAGGAGAGGGTGTGTGTGGTAGAGAGTGTCATTAACTGGTCGTGTAACATTCTGTCCTCAGCCCTCCCGCTTCATAACCTCTTAAAGCTGTACTCAAGCAAAGTCTTGGTGTGCGTGCGTGCGTGCGTGCGTGTAAGTGGGCGTGTGTGTGTGTGTGTGTGTGTGTGTGTGTGTGTGTGTGTGTGTGTGTGTGTGTGTGTGTGTGTGTGTGTGTGTGTGTGTGCAGTCGTGTAGATGTGAGATGGCACATGTGTTAGGGGATGTGTGTGTATATGTGTGTTTTTTGTTTGTGTATGTATGTATGTATTTTTTATGCTAGGCAGAAGGAACCCAAGGCCAGGAGCCCGCAAACTGTTCCCTCCAAGAAAAACAAAAACAAGATAACTGAGAGCCAAATTCAAGATCCGTTCATTTCGAGATGCCTGGACACACTGCATTTGAAAGACTGGAGATCATAGGCAGGAGGAAATACAGGCAGAGGGAGACAGTTCCAGAGTTGACCTGTTGCATACATTAAGAACTGAGACTAACGATTATCTTTTACACCAGCGATGGACAGAAAAGGGATGAGAGTTTGTTGCTAGATGGGTGCTACGCGCCCGCCGTGGTGGTGGAGGGATACAATTCAGAGAAGTGACCATTGAAATAATGATAGAAAAGAGATAAAGATGCAAGAGTGCGACGAAGAGACAGAGGTTGAAGAGAGCCAGTAAGAGGAGGAGAGTTAATGAGACGAGAAGCGTCTGCCTCCACCTTGTTGAGAAGAGCAGTGTTGTACTCTACACAGGGGCGAATAAAACCCATGCATAAAGTCACCAACCGCGCAGGGGCAAAGAAGGCGCAGAGTCGGCTTAGCACACCTAATCTCTTGTTAGCAGATTCTACTAGAGGTAATATGATCTGTCCAAGATAAATCCCGAGAGAATGGAACCCCAAGTACGTTTAAAGATGATGCAGGATTGAGATGAATATTGCTAAAAATAAGAGGATACTCCTGCGGAAGCTTTTGTCGGTTTGGTAGATGTAAGAAATGAGTTTTTGATGCATTAAAAACAAGATTGCTTTTATCCCAGAGATATGAGCCAAGTCAGAAATCCTTGTATGTAAGGTCTGCGGGTCCTTGAGTGAAGACCGTTTGCTTATACCATATTTTATAGAATGTAGTCGGCACCGTATGGAAATTTTGCCAACCTTCATTTTCAGATCTGATTCGACACGTGACATCATTGTTGAAAGATACATGTAATTTTCACGTTCAGGCGTTTCTGTTGGCCCTGTACTCTTTAGTAAATGTTGAAGTCCTGGTACATTGTCAGAATTGTTCATCTTCACTCCTCTGTCCATCATCATCATCATCATCATCATCAACAACAACAACAACAACAACAACAACAACAACAACAACTCATTCCCCTCCTCTCACTTCCCTCTCTCCCTCCGTCTTCCTAGAAATGATTTGCCTACCCACAATCTATTTCACGGGTGGGAGAGCAAGGTGTGTGTGTGTGTGTGTGTGTGTGTGTGTGTGTGTGTGTGTGTGTGTGTGTGTGTGTGTGTGTGTGTGTGTGTGTGTGTGTGTGCGGAGGGGGGAGGTTTCCAGGTAAACCATACAATTGCCTCCTCTTGGGCTGGAAGGCTTCAAAAGAGGCATACAATACGAGAGTCATAATCTCGAGGGGCCAGATTCACAGTTCAGTGGATGTGTGTGTGTGTGTGTGTGTGTCTGTGTGTCTTAGGTTGTGTTTTCCTTCTCCATGAACAAAGAGACTGAACAATGTAATTTTTAAGTGCTTGGTTTTGCATCACGTGTCAGGCTTTCACTGAGAGCTTGTTAGCTATTAGACAAGAAAACTAGTGAAGCGAGAAGCAACAAGAGAGAGAGAGAGAGAGAGAGAGAGAGAGAGAGAGAGAGAGAGAGGCCTTGATACAAATAAGGCAGGTGTAGAGTGTAGGCGATGTGTGAACAAAACAGGAAAAGTTATGCTTGTGATTCTTACCTTCTGACTGTCTCTGTATTTAGGATGATTTGTTTTGTCTCTGTCTCTGTCTCTGTCTCTGTCTGTCTGTCTGTCTGTCTCTCTCTCTCTCTCTCTCTCTCTCTCTCTCTCTCTCTCTCTCCTCTAATCCTCCTCCTCTTCCTCCTCCTCCCTTCCCCTGTTTTGTTCTGCCTCTTATCTATTCTTGTCTTTTCTTGTGTTGTCATGTCCATGTTTCTCCTCTCCCAGATTGTCTCTCGCTCAGTGGCTTTCCACCCAGTTTTTTTTTTTCCCCTTTCTTCTCCTCTCCCTTTCCTTTCCTCTCCTTTTCCTCGCCTCCCACCTTTCTGTCCTCTTTCTCTCCTGTCTTCCTCTTGTCCTGTCCTCTTCCATTCTGGCTCCTCCCTTCCCATCCCTTTCCTCTCCCTTCCCTTTCCTGTCCTTTCCCGTTCCTCTTGTTCCTTTCCTCTCCTTTCCCGTTCCTCCTGTTCCTTTCCTGTCCTTTTCCGTTCCTCCTGTCCCTTTCCTGTCCTCCCCCTTTTCTTTCCTCTCCCTTTCATCCCTCTCACCATCATGGAAGAAGATGAATCTGGAAATGCCTGAAGGATAGACGAGAAATTGCGTACCATCTCTTATATCATTAATTAACCCCTTCACTGTGGGAGTTCCCTTCTAAGATGTAAAAGAATATTGGCTGGGGATTGTAGTCTCACATGCCTGACCTTTCACGACTCAGGTCAAGATGTTTATGGCGTTCGACAGGTTTCCATCTGCCATTTAGAGCATCTACTGTTTATAGCTTGAAACCTTTTCAGCATCTACCCTTTATAGCATCCACCCTTTAGCTTGTACCCTTTAGAGCATCTACCCATGTAGCTTGTACCCTTTAGAGCATCTGCCCTTCATCTTCCCTTTATAGCATCTACCCTTTACAGCACCTATCCTTTACAATATATACCCATTACAGCAACCCCCCTTATATCATCTACCCTTTACAGCACCTGCCCTTTACAATAGATACCCATTACAGCATCTACCCTTTACGGCACCTACCCTTTACAATATATACCCATTACAACATGTACCCTTTATTGCATCTACCCTTTACAGCATCTGTCCTTTATAGCAACTACTCTTCATTGCATTCAGCAGCTTTCCATCTACGCTAGACATTGACAGTACTTTCCAAAATCCCTTTCTGTTCACTTTGTTATGCGATTCTTACAGAGCCTCCAACGTAATTTAGATCTTGACACTCCTCGCATGCTTTCTCCACTCTCTGTTTTACTGTACATAGTTGGTCTACGCATCACCTACCAGTTAAAAAAAAAAAAAAGTTCGTCACTCAATATACATGTCGACATTGGTTTACGTTCTCTGTTATTGTCCTTCCATTTTGTCTGCCTTTCTCACAACACTTTGCAAACTTTCATCACACGAGATAAACTTAAGTAATGAAAAAATTAATTACAGAGCCAAGATACAATAATAACAGCAACTTAACTAGAGGGACACTTACTGGAGCCCATCTCTCCGACAAAGGCAACGTACTATCCAAACCACTCTTCATACCGGTAATGGGTTAGGTTCTTTCATCACTGATTAGGGGTTTCGCAAAAAGTGTTTTTCGGATCCAGATTCTGTAATACCATCCGGATCGGTGCCCAAAGTTCCCCGGGACAAGGATTATCTACCCACCAAATTTGGTCCAGATCTCTCTTTTAGCTTTTGAGTAATCCTGCTGACAGACAAACAAACTAATAAACAGATTGTTCCCTGTGACATGGGCTATTTACCTTCCAAATTTGGTCCAAATCTCTCTTTTAATTTATGAGTAATCCTGCTGACGGACAAACAAGCTAACAAACAAGCAAACAGGGCTGAACACATACCCTCCTTGTCGGAGAGAACAACATTCGTAAACTCCTCTGTCGTGTCCAACATTCGAACGTAATTGTTCACAAACTGTACATTCGTATCTCACTATTCCAGCAAATACACAACTGCAATGATATCCCAACTTTCAGTACTAACACATGCACCACGGTGGTATCACACTTTCTAACACAAATATGCTCTACAGGCTCATCTCGCTTTCCTGCACGTACACAGCTTCACACTCACATCACATTTTCCAACACAAGGGGGCTCCACAATCGTATCTATATTTCCAGTACAAAAGAACTCCACAACAGTAACTTAGTCTCTAATATACACTTTCCATCACACACACAAACATTGTAATGTAACTGTCTTTCACACACACACACACACACACACACACACACACACACACAGACTTCCGACATCGGCGCTCCGTACCAAACCAACATGACCAGTGGCATTACCTAAATTAGTATCTTTGAATGAGTCAAGCTTTGTACCAGGTTAGACTAAATGATTTTTCATTATTAAAAGGAAAAAAGAAAAAAAGTTTAAACAAGACTGGTTCAAACAGAACAAAGAACCACGAGGAAAAAAATGCGTTGAGTCAGCTGGGTTTGTTTAGACTACAGCAACACGGGGAAAGTGTACATACTCTGTAAGTACATACTCTGTTCATTTAGTATTACAAAATGGATACATACTTCAGTAAAACAAACTTGGAAAAGAAAAGGGATAAAAGTAAAAAGCAAGATGATGATTTCTACCAAGAACTGGTTGAAGTGGAGACTCACAATAGACTGGTTGAACGTGTGCACAAACTAGAAATGGCTTTCAAAAATGAAATTGATGAAATAAAGAAGCAAATGCACTTGCAAAAGGAAGAGATAGAAAAACTAGGAAGGGAGGCCAATAAGAAAGACACAACCATCAGTGAACTAACAGTGGAATTGAGTACGCTTAGGAAGAAAGTGAGTGAAATGGCAAGTACAGTAGTCAATCACGAGAGTGTTATGGAAGAGTTCAAAAACAACACAGAGACAATTAGGCAAGCAAGCAGTCTTATGGACCAGAGCAGTGATATTGAGGAGAAGATAACACAGGTGAATGAAGCTGTGCAAAGCTACAAAAATGATGTAGAAACCACGTATGCTGAAATGGTGAAAGTAAAGAAAGACTTAGAAACAAGGGTGGAGGAAAAAAGCATTAAAAAGGAAGTGAAAAGAATAATCCAAAACAATCCAAAGTTAGTCAGAGATTCAGTAGAGATAAACAAATCAATAGTAATCACTGGTATAGAAGAGGAAGAAGTTAAAAACAAGATCACAAGAGACAAAAAGGAGATGGCAAATGTAATGAGCTTACTGAAAGAAGTATCAGAGGAGATCTGTAGTAAAGACATAGAGGAACACAAAAGGTTAGGGAAATACGAGAAAAGCAAGACAAGACCTCTAAAGGTGACTTTCCAGAGTGTAAACACTGTGGAAGAGATACTAAAAAATGCAAAGAATCTTATGGAAAAAGAGGAGTTCAAAAATGTATGGATAAAAAGATGCCTAACACAAGAGGAACTGGAATTACTGAAAGAGAAAAGGGAGGAAGCAAAAACAAAAAATGAGGGAAGATCAGAAGAGGAGAAGAAGAAATTTTTTTTACCAAGTAATAGGACTGCAGGTACGAAAGTGGTACACAAACAGGATGGAAGAAAAAGGAGGAAGGTAGTAGAACCATGTCATGACAAGTATATAAACAAGATGATAAGGTTGATGTACTCAAATGTGGATGGAATGGTATCTAAATTACTAGAGATGAATGATTATGTCAGAGAAAATGAACCACAAATAATATGCCTAACTGAAACAAAATTAACACCAAGGATATCCAGTGACATACTAAACTTAGAGGAATACAATATATGGAGAAGAGACAGAAATTTAAAAAAAGGGGGAGGAATTATAATATTAACTAAGAAAAATCTAAAAGTCAAGGAAATAAAACTAGATATACCATCACAAGTAGAACTGATTGCAGTAGAGATCGACACATCTGAAGGTAAAGTAATTGTAGCCAATTTGTACATGCCACCCAGATCAAACACATGGGAAAGAGACGAATATAAGGACCTGGCAGAGAGTACAATTCAGAGTATAAGATCATTGCTACATAAAATGGAAGAGAAATCGGAAAGAATTATACTAACTGGGGACTTCAATACAAATATAAATTGGAATACTCTAGATATAAATAACCAAGAAAGCTGTTGGGACCAAAAGCTCCTGGATCTCGTACAAGAGTTTTTCTTAACGCAACATGTGAGGGAAACCACCAGAAAAAGAGGACTCGATGTACCTTCAGTGCTAGATCTAATATTTGCTAGGCAAGAAAATGATATTGACAGTTTAATATATCACCCTCCACTCGGCAAAAGCGATCATGCAGTACTAAATTATAACTTCAGGATAGCATATTACATAGTAAACAGCAATGACAGTTACAAAAAGAGCCTAAACTATAAAAAGGGAAATTATCAAGACCTAAAGAAGTATTTCTCAGAAGTTGATTGGGAAAATGAGCTTAGAGGACAAGATTTAAATGCTGTATATAAAAAATTTTGTGAATTTTATGAAATAGGAGTCCAGAAGTACATCCCACAGCACAAAGAAGCAGATAAGAAAATACAGAAATGGTTCAATACAGAATGTAAAAATCAAAAGAAAGAAGAGATTTGTTGTGGAATAGATACAGAAGACACAATAGTGAAAGGGCGTATAATAATTACAAACAGGCAAGAAACGACTATACAAGAATAAGGAGGGAAGCCCAAAAACAGTTTGAGGAGGATATAATAAATAAAAGTAGTGATCAACCAAAGCTGTTTTACAAATATATCAGAAGCAAAACCAAAGTAAAAGATATAATACAATCCATTATGGACGAGGGAATCACTTATACACAAGAGAAAGATATTTGTGAAGCACTAAATAAGAATTTCCAATTAGTTTTTACAGAAGAAAAAAATTTTGAGAGGGACTATGTGGAACACGCATGTCCACACATACTACCAGATATACAAATAGCAGAAAAAGTAATACAGGAGGAGTTAAGTAGATTAGACAGAGAAAAAGCAAGTGGTCCTGATGAAATTTCATGTTGGGTATTACGAGAATGTGCAAAGGAGTTAAGTAAACCATTATTTTTAATTTTCAAGAAATCCTTGAGTCAAGGTAAACTACTTGATATTTGGAAAAAAGCAAATATTGTCCCCTTATTCAAGAAAAGAAATAGACAAAATCCACTCAGCTACCGACCAGTATCACTGACCAGTGTTGTAAGCAAGGTATTAGAAAAACTTATAAGAAAAGCTTAGGTAAATCATCTAGAAGAACACAGTATGATAACAGAAAGACAGTTTGGTTTCAGAAAAGGAAAATCATGTGTTACTAATCTTGAGCTACTATGACAGAGTAACAAACACAATACAGGAAAGGGAAGGATGGGTGGACAGTATCTATTTAGATTTCAAGAAAGCTTTTGACACAGTACCACACCAAAGACTTTTATGCAAACTGTACCATCAAGGAGGAATTCGAGGCAAACTGTTTTGTTGGATGCAAGACTTTCTCATAAAAAGAGAAATGAAGACAGTACTAAGAGGAAACTACTCATCATGGAAAGAAGTGACTAGTGGAGTACCACAGGGTTCAGTGCTGGCACCAATCATGTTTTTAGTGTATATAAATGATATAAACAGTAACACTGGAAATGAGAGCTATCTGAATATGTTGCAGATGATGCAAAAATACAAAGGAGAATTACTAACACAGACTCTTGTAAAGAGCTACAAGAAGAATTAAATGAACTTCATGAATGGAGTAGTACATGGCAAATGGAATTCAATGTGGACAAGTGTCATGTAATCAAGTTTGGTGAAAGTGGAAAAAGACCTGATTGGGATTATAAGTTAGGAAATAAAACCGTATACACATCAGAAAGAGAGAAAGACCTAGGTGTGATTATCAATAACAGACCATCTCCGGCTGACCACATCAGCGAGAAGGTACGGAACATGTGTGCACTGCTTGCAAATATGAGAATAGCATTGACATTCATAAATGAAGACATGCTAAGAAGGATAATAACATCATTCATTAGACCAACCCTGGAATATGCATCAGTAGTCTGGAGTCCTCATCTCAAAAAGCATATAGACAAGATTGAAAAAGTTCAAAGGGCCGCTACAAGATGGATACCAAGCTTAAGGGACCTAAGCTACGAAGAAAGACTAAATAAACTGAATCTACCAACACTAAAGGAGAGAAGGAAAAGAGGTGACATGATAATGCTATATAAGTGCATATTAGGAAAGGATAAAATAGACATAAATGATTACTTAACATATGGAGAAGCATCAGCAAGAGGACACTGCAAAAAACTGCATAAGAAGAGAGGTGATAAAGACGTAAGGAAATTCAGTTTCCCAAACAGAGCAATTGATCAATGGAATGCACTACCGAATGAAATAGTGTGTGCCAAAACAATTCACAAATTTAAGGATATGTACGATAAATATGGTTTAAGACACGGGACAGTACGAGCTTGACTCATTCCTGTAAAGATACAATTAGGTAAGTACAATTAGGTAAGAACACACACACACACACACACACACACACACACACACACACACACACACACACACACACACACACACACACGAACTCTACAACCATATATCATTTTCATACACAAACTAGAGGGGCACTCAGTAGAGCGCATCCTCGACAAGGACAACGTAATTTCCAAACCACTCGTCATAATGGGTTAGTGTTTTCCATCACTGATTAGGGTTTCGCAAAAAGTGTTTTCTAGATGCAAACTCTGTAATACGATCCGGATCGGTCCCAAAAGTTAATCGATTGTTTCCTGGAACATGGGCTATCTACCCACTAAGTTTGGTCCAAATCTCTCTTTTAGTTTTTGAGTAATCATGCTAACAGACAAACAAACTAACAAACTAGAAAGCACTCAGAGAGCGCATACCTCCACCGATGCCATTGCCATTAAAAAGTATCCGGATCCGCCCCAAAATTTGATAAATTCTTTATTGGTCCATAGCCCACCTTTCCTTAAAATTTCATTGACATTCATTGAGAGCTTTTGGAGATATTGTGCGGGATACTCTGGATCCGGATCCGCACCCAAATTAAATCATTTATTCCTTGCCCCATGGCCCACCCTTCCACAAACTATTATCAAAATCCGTTCATAAATTTTTGAGTAATCCTGGATCCGGATCCGCCCCAAAATTTAATCCTTTTTTTTCCTGGTCCATGGCCCACCTTTCTACAAAATTTCATTGAAATTCATTGAGAACTTTTGGAAATATTGTGCGGGATACTCCGGATCCGGATACGTCAAAGAATTTAATACTTTCTTCCTTGACCCATGGCCCACCCTACCAGAAAATTTCATCAAAATCCCTTCATAACTTTTTGAGTAATCCTACTAACAGACAGACAAACAAACCAACGCATGGTAAAACATAACCTCATTGGCGAGAGTAACAAACAAACAAATAGGTGTGAAAACATACTCTCCTTGTCAGAGAGAACAATACAATCACATTCCATAACCCTAAAACACACAATCTTTACAACCACATCTTACCTTCCGTCACACACATGAACTCTTAATCCTTCGTTACTTTCCAGGTCTTAAAATAACTCAGTAATCTCATATCACTTTTTAAATCTAACTGCAGTGATCCTAGAGTTAATATAGCATAGATAAGATACTAATGATTCCTTATCAGTCATTGCGAGCCACGCACCAGCGAAAATGGAGGAGGAAGGAGAGGGGGAGATATGGAGTTGCCGAATACGAATCAAATAAAGGTGCGGTCGTATATTTAGAGAGAATTTTCGATGTAGATTTTTTATTAACCCTATCCTTCCCAAGTTGAGAACAAGAATAAGAAAAAAAAAAAAAAAGGCACTTGTTAGAGGGGTTTAAACGTGTACATCACTGAGAAGACAAAAAAACATTATTTATTTAACATTTATTTCTAACTCACGTGAGGAAGATCGAGCGTGTCTGGCCTCTGTATGGGACGTGTTCTTCGTTGTCATGAGAGATTTGTAGCACCCCTTCCATAGCGATTTATTTTACCTATTATGCATTACTGTTCACTTGTATGGTATGGTATTTACATCTTTTTAATTATTGAAATAGGCTGGTGTGTGTCGTTAAGGCACGGGAAGATATAGATATGTGATATGCAAAGTAAATCGCTGAGAAGGAAGTGTTACGTCATCTGGTAAGCTAACGGGAATAAGGTGTTATCAGAAGGGTGTGGGTGGGGGGGGGGAGATCAGATTACCGTGCTCGGGGGGCGGAATGCGGTGGGGATAAGCAGATATCAGCCGAGTTAAGTCCACCATCGGCCAGACAATAGCCTCGTTTTGTTTACTCGCTCCTTTTCCCTCCAAACTGTTTCATTTAGCTTCAGGGAGATCGTCGTAGTGAAGAGTTTGAAGCAGTTCACGTTCACTCCTTCAACTAGAGCACCCGTTCTTTTAACCCCCTTCGCTCTTTTGACGTCTTTCTTAGTGTACTTTTGGTTTCCCTAGATGATTTTGTTTGACTGGGGCGTAATCCCTTGAAGTGAAAGGGTTACAGTATCCTTTAAACATCCTTCAGGCCTCCCTAAAAGCTAAATAAACCCATCGAGTGGAAGAAAGAATAGAAGGAAAATAAAGGACAATCTGACTGAAGGAGTTTATTGAAGGAGTTTATCAATTCTCTGTTTATCAAGTGGGGAGATTTTTGGTCCATCCTCTATCCACCTTATGGAAGACACTGGTGGAGACCTTTTTTAATACTATACCTTGAATCCGGGGACCTTTTTTTTTTCAGTTTATTTTTGTCGCCACCAGACGATTTTATTCAGCTTGGGAAGGATCTGTAGTAAGGCATGAGTTGATTTAGGCTATATCCAACGCCTCAACTTCCATTTCTCATGTAATCTTTAAGAAAATCGTCTGGAATAGCAAGAATGAGGCAAAAATACGTCACCAGATTGAAAGGGTTAAGCTATACACCACCGAAGGTCACCCATAATCTGAATTACAATCATCTGGTGGTAGCAAAAAAAGAAAAAAAGAGAAAAAGAATAGAACAAGAAAAAGAAAAAAAGAAAACCAGAGAAAAAAGTTAATGTAACCGTCACAAATTGCAGGTAATGATCTCTCTCTCTCTCTCTCTCTCTCTCTCTCACACACACACACACACACACACACACACACAAGAAATTTCTCACTCTCGTAACGATTTTGTTGCAAGTTAAGAGGGAATATTTAAGTGTATTTGGCGGCAGTGTTTTATCAGAGCTGTAAGTACTCCACACAGGATCCGGTATTGATGTACTGGTTGATGAAACTTGGTTATGTAGGTGAACACAAAGAACACAGGCTGGAACGTAGGTGAACACAAAGAACACGGGCTAAAACGTAGAACACAAAGAACACGGGCTGGAACGTAGGTGAACTCAAACAACACTGGATGGAACGTAGGTGAACACAAAGAACACGGACTAGAAAGTGTGGTAGAAAAAGAAATGAGGTGAAGCTGATATATGGCGATGGAATATTAAACTTGTAAATGCACTACAAGAGACCTGGAGTTCATGGACCTTTGTCACGTAGAGTACAAAATTATTCAGTAGATTTTTTTTTTTTTATAATTACTACTACTACTACTACTACTATTATTGCTACTACTATTGTTATTACCTCCGTCAACGAAGTTGGAGGAGGTTATATATTCACCTATGTTTGTCTGTTTATTTGTTGGTTCTTACGATATCTCCAAAAGTTCTCAATGAATTTCAATTAAATTTTATGGAAGGATGGGCCATGGACCAATAAAGAAGTGACTAAATTTGGGGGCGGATCCGGATCCCGATCCTATGTATCCCGAACAATATCTCAAAAAGTTCTCTGTGAATTTCAGTGAAATTTTGTGGAAGGGTGGGCCGTGGGGGAATCGGAAAGAAAGTATCAGGAAAAAAAGTAAGTCAAAAAGTAACAACTTTTCCTAGGTTAGGTCAGGTTAGATTAGGTCAGGTTAGGTTAGGTTAGATTAGGTCAGGTTAGGTTAGGTTAGATTAGGTCAGGTCAGGTTAGGTTAGGTTAGGTTAGATTAGCTCTTTCCCTTACGTTTTTTACTGTTACTTTTTTTCCTGATACTTTCTTTCCGGGAATCGGGCCGTGGACCAAGAAAGAATTTATTAAGTTTGGGGGCCGATCCGGATCCGGAATCGGATCCTATGTATCTCTCACAATATCTCCAAAAGTTCTCAATGAATTTTAATAAAATTTTGTGGAAGAGTGGGCCATGGGACAAGGAACAATTGATTATATTTTGGGTCGAATCCGACTCCTATGTACTCCACACAAATCTCCACGGGTCTGGATCCGGATCATCTTTATTGGTAATGGCACCGGGGGAGGTATGCGCTCTTTGAGTGTCTTCTAGTTATTATGGTTATGATGATGATGATGATGATGATTACTATTAACCACATCATCATCATCATCATCATCATCATTTATTTTTTGTACCTGAAACATTACAGACGAGGTCCACTGCAAGAAAAAGGCCTGAAAGAGAGAGAGAGAGAGAGAGAGAGAGAAGAGAGAGAGAGAGAGAGAGAGAGAGTGAGAGTGAATTAACTTTTCCGCATTCCGGCCAAGTACGAATGTTAACAGAGCATGCATAGTAGAACAATGCATGTAAAAATTGAGGTGTTGTAATGATGTACGAATATGTCACTGGTATTATCGGTATGAATAACCAGAGTGCGAACATATAAGAATGGAAATCATTCACAGAGCGCATACCTCCGCCAATGTCATTGCCATTGAAAAGGATCCGGATCCGGATCCGTGGAGATATTGTGTGGAATACATAGGATCCGGATCCGCCCCCAAATTTAATACATTTTTCCTTGACCCATGGCCCACTCATCCACAAAATTTTATTGAAATTCGTTGAGAACTTTTGGAAATATTATACATAGGATCCGGATCCTCCCCCAAATTTGATCAATTTTTTCTTGGCCCATGGCCCACCCTTCCAGCAAATTTCACTGCAATTAAATGAGAACTTTTGGAGATGTCATCTGGACAAACAGACGGACAGACAAACATTAGTGAATACATAACGTCCCCCAACTTCGTTTGCGGAAGTAAACATAATACCAGCGCACGGTATAACCCATTTACTTGTATACCGAATCTTATTGTGATATTCCTTGCTGACGCCAGACGAATTTTTGTTAATCTAGAAGAAACCATTTCTAGGTAACAGGGTACAGAATTGCCTTCGTTCATCCTTTCACAACCTGATTTTTCTTCCTAAGTGGAATATAATAGTTTGAAAGTAACAAAAATCCCATTTAAAATACGTCGCCGAAATGAAGTGTTCGCCACTGCCCGGGTTTAGAACACAAGTCTCGAGGTAAAGTAAATGTAGAGATGTACCACCATGGGAGCCACCGTGACTCCAATCAACCTACTGTTTTCCTGATAAAAAATGTGCAAATGCCACAGTGAAAAATTGATGTGAAATTGATGTAAGCCAATGGAGTATTCAGGAGGCAGGGAATACTGTAGCAGGTTTGGATTACTTTCTGTTCTGCCGCTAACAATACCAGTTTTATGGCGGGGGGAAGAGAGTGTAACGACCAGCATGGCACGGTGGAGACGGACATCAGTAGTTGCCATTTCACTTGCCATTGGATTCCTTACTCCTGACGGTTCTCGTTTGTTGATCTCCAGTGTTTTCCCCACACGGAAAGTAGCAGTCCAACATTCCCTGCCAAATACATATATTTAACGTATATTTTTACTGAACTTGAATGCTGTTTATCATTATTTAACCATTTGTATCCTCTATTTTTCTTCTTCTTAAACGTGATGCCTTTCAGGTGATATTAACATAAAGGATTATGCATCAATGGACGACTTTTTGGAGGCTGCATTATATATTACACCCACCAGATCCAAAATATTTCCACAGCTGAATAAAACTGTTTGGCAGTGGGAAGGATAAAACGATAAAGAAGTCATTGTAGTGAAGGACTTGGAACATAATATGCAATTGCCTGTCTCCCAGCAAAGGTTCGTCTCTCTCTCTCTCTCTCTCTCTCTCTCAGTAATCACTCGGTCATAGTAAAAATAAACCACATCGAGGCCTGAATAGGATATATGCATCGCGAGTGGCTCTCAGAAAGTCAACACGATATTCAGCCTCGTGCCACTCACATCTCTAAAATCTCCGCCAGCCTTTAAAAAAATAATTCGTGTTCCGCGTCTTCAAGTACAGAGGTGTCGTTTCAAATGGAGGGACGTAGATTCTCCTTTCCAATATTTTTTCCACACGTATGTATTGTGCAGACATATATTTATACAGTACTTTCATATATACATAGCCATACATGCATACATATGATACATACGGTACACCATAACATATTACTAATCTCAAATCAGTTTTTCCTTATAACACGTATGTAAAGTCCATACATACATTCATACTATCAAACATACATAATCACACATGCATACATACTGTGCACCACAACATACTTGCTAATACTTACTAATACCTATTAATAGTTGTTAATAATCTCAGTCTCATTTTTCTTTCCACAGGTAGGGTCCCGTTGCTGTCCTCTCACCACACCTCACACTTCACAGGACACCCACACGACTGCAGGTAAGGTGTTAATTACGGCACAGGTGAAAGATGTAAAAGGTATGAAATATTCTGAAGTCAATTGTAACCTTATACTGGTGCATCAATAGTAAGAACAGCGGCAACGAGTATAAAATCATCGACGCTGCGGTATTACCATCAACAGTGAAAATTAAAACTTCATCTTTACCAGCATCAGTGAGAATATCAGCAGCAAGAATACTCTCTCTCTCTCTCTCTCTCTCTCTCTCTCTCTCTCACACACACACACACACACACACACACACACACACACACACACACACACACACACACACCATTTACTACCTCATCACACACGGCATGACACCTGTAACTCGGTTCATTTAGCTCACTCACTCACATTCTCATTTTCACCTCATAATTCTCCGTCTCTCTAATAACTCTCTCACACCTCTCATTAATCATTCACCTCTCCCTTTCTCTCTTTCGTCCTTCTGTCTCTTTAATTTTCAGTGCCCTTCACCCTCTTCTTTTTTCTCTCCTCTTTTTTCCATAGTTTCTTTCCGTATTTTTTCTCCCATTCTCTTTTTCTGCCTCCTCCTTTTTTTTCTTGTTGTTTTTCTTTTTTCTGTAGTGATTGAATATTCAGTTTCTCTCTCTCTCTCTCTCTCTCTCTCCTTTTCACGTCTATTCTCACCCCGAATTTTCCCTTTCCTCACTCGCATCCTCCATCTCATTATCTTAAGCTCTCTCCCTCTCTCCCCTCCTCCCTGCACCCCCCTCATTCTCTCCAATCTCTCTCCCTCCCTCACTCCCTCTCCATGTCTCCTTCTCTTTACACACATCCCCTCACGCCCATTATTAGTTACAACTTTTTTTTCTCCATTTTGCTCTCCTGGTACAATTTCCTCCTCTTTTATTTCCACTTTTCTTCCCTTCCACTTCTCTTTCCTCTCTGTCGTCTTCCTCGTTCCCACTGTCCTTGCCACCCTTCCCTCTCCTCATCCCACCTGTCGTCTATCTCGCGTTCCCCTCTCCTCCACATTTCTTTATTCTCATCCCTTTTCTCTTCTCTCACTTATTAACCTCATCCCCCCCTCCTCTCCTCTCCTCTCCCTCTCTCACCCCTCACCCCCTCACCGCCCCTCATTTGACAAACAGTGTATTAGTGCTGTCATCACACACACACACACACACACACACACACACACACACACACACACACACACACACACACACACACACACACACACACACACACACATCCTTACCCATTCTTACTCACACCTATGCTTTCACAGACGCACTCACAGTCACACGCATACACTCATCAAAGAACTCTCAAACGCGCACACATTCCTGCAGCAACACACGCACTTAATCACGCTCAGTTTATGTCCCTCTCTCTCAGTCACACTCAGTTTTAATCACTCTCTCAATCACACTCAACTTCACTCACACTCACAGTCACACACGGTCGTCAAACGCAGACATTTCTCACAACAAACGCACGCATTTTTCAGAAGCACACATTCCACGCATCATTAACACACACACACACACACACACACACACACACACACACACACACACACACACACACACACACACACACACACACACACACACACACACACACACACCACGAGTACATTTTCCTATCCTGTAAGACGATATTCAGCGGCTTTTCCCCTTCAGTAGCGCTCGTCACCAACTTACCTGCAATTCAGTGAACGTAATGCAGGTGTGTACTGGAACAATTACACCCGATTTGCTAACATCTGACGGTACTGGGCCAATCCGAGAACACGAAAAATATGTCGCAGTTGCATGAAGTTCGATGACTCTAAGGTGTGAGGCAGCAGTGAGTCTTCTTGGTTACTAGTTTAATCAGCCCTCCGATCTGGCTACACCTGGTCATCAACTGAGGCGAGAGGGGTTTAGGGATCTCTGCCGGGTTAGAGGAAACGGAATGTAGTAAATGACATATACCAGTTTCCTTTTCAGTGTACGTAGGATGGAGTTAGCGTCCGTATTGTAGGGATCAACAACCACATCTACGGATTACTCTCAGCTACGGTAGATGTGTGGTAACGTTACTCATGCGTGAAAGCAGTGATTAGTAAAGGCTTTCATCATCTCTCGTCTCAGGTGAACGTAGAATGGCGTCGTTTCTGTGCAGTAGCGATTAGTAGCCGGAGTTATAGCTTTCTCACAATGTCAAAAAACTTACGATTCTGCAGTTCTTGTGTATCGAAGCGATTAGTCACGCTATTCACAATTTCTCGAATCTCAGTGAATGTGGGACAGAGTAGTTCTCGTACCAATTCAACTGTTTTTACGGCTGTTTTTTTTTTTTTTTTTTTCAGTGAACGTTTCTCGTGACAAATGCCTTCGCTTTATCGGCATTTGTCACTTTATTGGAGAGGACGGGAGCGGGAAAAGGGAGGGGGTGGGAGAGGGGAGAGAGGAAGGGGGAAGGGAGGGTGGGGGATAAGGGAGAGAGGAAGGGGGCAGGGAGGGGCTGGGTAGAAGGATAAGGAAGCAGAGGGAGTG